>NC_133335.1:173563418-173863418 GCF_042186555.1 Aquarana catesbeiana | reverse complement strand
GTGGGACTGCTAAAGCATTCCCACTAATAATATATATGTGAGATAACAGTAAGTGGTCTTGCTATGCAAGAACACTTAATTTCTGGGGAAATTGTGTGATGTGTTCTTGCCTCCACCAGTAGTCTACAAGCATTATCAAGCCTAGCAGATGAAGGTATGACCACATGCATTTGGGGGGTCTTAGCATCTTGTGTTTACAAACACTGTTTCCTAGCAACGCTCATGCCCTGTTTATGCTTCACAACCACTGCTCAATACACAATACACAGGATCATGATAGCTGTAATAACTGTGCAGTACTTCAAATGGTCGTATTTTAAAAACTATAAATCCTACAGCGAAGAGCTTTATATTGTGAGAATCACAAGACCTAGACCTAGATTTTGATGCATAGTATGTCTCCGAAATATTAAAAATGAAGGCACAGTCGCAGTTTAGATATTGCCCTTCAAATTTGAAGTGGCTAGAGTGGCGTTTCAATGAATGTCAATGGACGGCGTGAGTTGCAAACAAATGGTCATATTATGAAAACTATCAGGACTATGGCTTAGCCGTGGACATGTTAAGTGGCAGCAGGGATAGCTGAATGTTTTGATATAAGATTTGTGTAGGTGGGATTGAAAATGAGGGAGTGATGGCAGTTTAGATATCATGTCCTGATTTTTCAGCTTTTGTCACCTCCCACTCTAGTTTTGAACATTTCGCCATTCATTCCTATGGGACCAATTTCGCCGCAAAAGCAACGATATTTCGTGAACCATTCGGCGAAACGTTCCACAAAGTAATTCGGTATATTACTTGTCTATGTAGTGTAAAAACTGTGGGAGGAGTTAGGGTGGTAAATTTGGCTATAATAAGAATAATAATAATATATATGTGAGATAACAGTAAGTGGTCTTGCTATGCAAGAACACTTAACTAGAAAAGCTACAATTTCTGGGGAAATTGTGAAAAGTGTTCTTGCCTCTACAACTGGAGTGGGCGGAGTAACTTGGTGGAGTGGCTTGAGTAACTGTGAAAAGTGTTAAAAAGCTTAATATTTTAAAAAGTATAAATAGTAGTAAAACAGTTGAAGTCCCATCATTAGCTGAAAGAGCTGAACATTTTTTCAAAAAAAAAATTTTTTTTCAAAAATGATTTTTTTGTTCAAAAATGTTTTTTTTTTTTCAAAAATGTTTTTTTTTTATCAAAAATGATTTTTTTTTTTCAAAAATGATTTTTCTGTTTTTCTAAAATGATTTTTTTTTTTAAAAAATGATTTTTTTTTTAAAAATGATTATTTTTTAATCAAAAATGATTTTCTTTTTCAAAAATTATTTTTTTTTCAAAAATTTTTTTTTTTTAATTTTTTTTTTAATTTTTTTTTTTAAAATGATTTTTTTTCAAAAATTTTTTTTTCCAAAAATGATTTTTTTAATTTTTTTTTTTCAAAAATGATTTTTTGTTTTCAAAAATGATTTTTTTTTTCAAAAATGATTTTTTTTTTTTTAAATATTATTTTTTTTGATGGGGTAGTCATAATGTTTTGGCAGATCATGGGGGGGTCATAATGTCAGCTTTTGTAACCTCCCACTCTAGTTTTGAACACTTCGCCATTCATTCCTATGGGACCAATTTCGCCACAAAAACAACGATATTTCGTGAACCATTCGGCGAAATGTTCCACAAAGTAATAGCACACCAATTGGGAACAATCTGCACGTTTCGGTATATTACTTGTCTATGTAGTGTAAAAACTGTGGGAGGAGTTAGGGTGGTAAATTTGGCTATAATAATATATATGTGAGATAACAGTAAGTGGTCTTGCTATGCAAGAACACTTAATAATATATATGTGAGATAACAGTAAGTGGTCTTGCTATGCAAGAACACTTAGAGCCCTTTCACACTGGGGCAGTTTGCAGGCGTTATTGCGCTAAAAATACCACCTGCAAACCGACCCAAAACAGCCGCTACTGTTTGTTCAGTGTGAAAGCCCGAGGGCCTTCACACTGAAGCGGTGCGCTAGCAGGAGAAGAAAAAAACTCCTGCAAGCCGCATCTTTGGAGCGGTAAAGGAGCGGTGTATTCACCGCTCCTAAACCGCTCCTGCCCATTGAAATCAATGGGGCAGCGCGGCTATGGCCGCGCTATGCGAGCGGTTTTAACCCTTTTTCAGCCGCCAGCGGGGGTTAAAACCACGCCACTAGTGGCCGAATACCGCCGCAGAAACAATGGTAAAGCAGCGCCTCCACCACCCCAGTGTGAAAGCAGCCTTAACTAGAAAAGCTACAATTTCTGGGGAAATTGTGTGAAGTGTTCTTGCCTCTACAACTGGAGTGGGTGGAGTAACTGGGTGGAGTGGCTTGAGTACTGTAACTGTTGTGTGGTTGGAGTGGCTGGAGTAACTGTGAAAAGTGTTAAAAAGCTTAATATTTTAAAAAGTATAAATAGTAGTAAAAAAAGTTGAAAAAAAAAACTTGAAAAGTTTTTTTTCAAAACTAATTCTTATTTTTTTCAAAAATGTTTTTTTTTTTCAAAAATGTTTTTTTTTCAAAAATGATTTCTTTAAATATTTTTGTCATTTCAAAAATGATTTATTTTTTCTAAAATGATTTATTTTTTCAAAATTTTTTTTTTTTTTAATTATTTTTTTTTAAAATGTTTTTTTTCAAAAACTTTTTTTTTCAAAAATTTTTTTTTTTAATGATTTTTTTTCAAAAATGATTTTTTTTAAATCTTTTTTTCATTTCAAAAATGATTTTTTTTTCAAAAATGATTGTGATTAAGTCAATCTGTGACGAAACATGTTGGGGGCGTGGCTGTGATGCGTGACTTGTGACGCTGGAAGCCGCACCATAGGAGAGGTGATTCGATCGAGTGGAGGACCATTGAGGAGGGGGTGAGATCGGAAGATATAGCATTAGCACACCTGGGGTCCGCCGTGACCGTCCATTTTCAGCTGTGTTATCCACTGTGTTCGGAGTTGCTGTGTATTGCACTTTGCTTTTGCTGGTTTGAAACATGTAAAATGTGAGTGGATCTTTTAAAGATTGTAGTGGTTTTAATAAACTTGCTGTGCTGTTTTACACTATTGGAGCACTTTATTATTTTTCATATGGAGCGATCCTTATACACATGCTGGATTTCGGATTGATCTTATTACCCTGGTGTGTGGTAAAAATGCGTGTTTGCTTTGCATGAAAGTGCTGGCAATTGGAGTCAGTGAGTGCATTTCTAAAGGGAGTCGGTTCACCTATCACTTTGGTGAGGTGGAAGACACAGAAAAGTCACTGAATCATCAAGATTCCTATTTTTTGTCACTTTATTTTTGGACTTTTATTTATCATTTTTGTTCACTGTTATATATTTATGGACTATTAATTTAATATGTAATTCATTTAGTCACTCACTTTTAGCACATGGTGGTGTGATTAAGTTGATATACACGTTATCAACATATTGTGATTTTTTTTTAACACTGCACTCATGTCTGTATCAGGTTAGCACCTGGTGAACATTTTATCTTGTTTATATTTCATATAGTGTTTTCAGACACTGATTTGCACTGTTATATAATAGAGTGCCTCTTTGTTCTTCCTATATATCTATAACAGGGAGTGATTTAGGTGTATGGATATATTAGACAGAATATTGCTTTTGTGATTCTTTTTATTTATAGGGGCAGCTCAATACACTTTAATTCACTTTATGGTATTGGTGGCGCAATGGTGATATTTTGAGTAAAGGGCGGAATATTTTTCTATTATCTACATATTTTTGACCTACCGTTTATGACCCTGGCCTGGCTTGACTACGATTCCGGTATCCCCTTTTGTTATATTTACTGGTTGGTTTGTTGTCACTGTTTTAGTTATTTGGTTTTCTCACTCTGTTTGTTATTGGTGGTGTACTCACATTCATATGCATTTATCTTAATAAAATCACTTACTTTCACCTACTTATGTTTGGTTTACTCTGTCGCAGTCACACAGCTCTGGTCACATCCGGTTTATCACAGAATAAAAGGGCCATCCCTGACCAGAATTATTTATTTTAAACGATTTTTTTTTAATATATATTTTTTTTAAATATTTTTTTTTAATATTTATTTTTTTATCAAAAATGATTTTTTTTTTCAAAAATGATTTTTTTTTTCAAAAATGATTTTTTTAAAATATTTTTTTCATTTCAAAAATGATTTTTTTTTTAAATATTTTTTTTCAAAAATTTTTATTTTTTTTTTAAATGATTTTTTTTTCAAACATTTTTTTTCTCAAAAATCTTTTTTTTTTCAAAAATCATTTTTTTTTTCAAAAATGATTTTTTTTTCAAAAATAATTTTTTTTTATTAAAAAATGATTTTTTTTTCAAAAAATTTTTTTTTTTCAAAAATGAATTTTCTTTTTCAAAAATCTTTTTTTTTTATTGTTTTTTTTTTTTCAAAAATAATTTTTTTTTGTTTTTTCAAAAATTTTCTTTTTCTAAAAAATTTTTTTTTTCAAAAATATTTTTTTTTCAAAAATGAATTTTTTTTTTCAAAAATGATTTTGATTTTTTTCCAAAAATGATTTTGGTTTTTTATCAAAAATGATTTTGTTTTTTCTAAAATAATTATCTTTTTTTTCAAAAATATTTTTTTTTTGTTTTTTCAAAAATAATTTTTTTTTTTTCCAAAAGGATTTGTTTTTTCTAAAACGATTTTTTTTTTCAAAAATGATTTTTTTAAAATATTTTTTTCATTTCAAAAATGATTTTTTTTTTAAATATTTTTTTTCAAAAATTTTTATTTTTTTTTTAAATGATTTTTTTTTCAAACATTTTTTTTCTCAAAAATCTTTTTTTTTTCAAAAATCATTTTTTTTTTCAAAAATGATTTTTTTTTCAAAAATAATTTTTTTTTATTAAAAAATGATTTTTTTTTCAAAAAATTTTTTTTTTTCAAAAATGAATTTTCTTTTTCAAAAATCTTTTTTTTTTATTGTTTTTTTTTTTTCAAAAATAATTTTTTTTTGTTTTTTCAAAAATTTTCTTTTTCTAAAAAATTTTTTTTTTCAAAAATATTTTTTTTTCAAAAATGAATTTTTTTTTTCAAAAATGATTTTGATTTTTTTCCAAAAATGATTTTGGTTTTTTATCAAAAATGATTTTGTTTTTTCTAAAATAATTATCTTTTTTTTCAAAAATATTTTTTTTTTTGTTTTTTCAAAAATAATTTTTTTTTTTTTCCAAAAGGATTTGTTTTTTCTAAAACGATTTTTTTTTAACCACTTCAGCCCCGGAAGGATTTACCCCCTTCCTGACCAGGGCACTTTTTACAATTCGGCACTGCGTCGCTTTAACTGCTAATTGCGCGGTCATGCAATGCTGTACCCAAACGAAATTTGTGTCCTTTTCTTCCCACAAATAGAGCGTTCTTTTGATGGTATTTGATCACCTCTGCCATTTTTATTTTTTGCGCTATAAATGGAAAAAGACCGAAAATTTTGAAAAAAAATTATATTTTCTACTTTTTGTTATAAAAAAAATCCAATAAACTCAATTTTAGTCATACATTTAGGCCAAAATATATTCGGCCACATGTCTTTGGTTAAAAAAATGTCAATAAGTGTATATTTATTGGTTTGCACAAAAGTTATAGCGTCTACAAACTAGGGTACATTTTCTGGAATTTACACAGCTTTTAGTTTATGACTGCCTATGTCATTTCTTGAGGTGCTAAAATGGCAGGGCAGTACAACCCCCCACAAATGACCCCATTTTGGAAAGTAGACACCCCAAGGAAATTGCTGAGAGGCATGTTGAGCCCATTGAATATTTATTTTTTTTGTCCCAAGTGATTGAATAATGACAAAAAAAAAAATACAAAAAGTTGTCACTAAATGATATATTGCTCACACAGGCCATGGGCATATGTGGAATTGCACCCCAAAATACATTCAGCTGCTTCTCCTGAGTACGGGGATACCACATGTGTGGGACTTTTTGGGAGCCTAGCCGCGTACGGGGCCCCGAAAACCAAGCACCGCCTTCAGGATTTCTAAGGGCATAAATTTTTGATTTCACTCCTCACTACCTATCACAGTTTTAAAGGCCATAAAATGCCAAGATGGCACAACCCCCCCCCCCCCCAAATGACCCCATTTTGGAAAGCAGACACCCCAAGCTATTTGCTGAGAGGCATGATGAGTATTTTGCAGCTCTCATTTGTTTTTGAAAATGAAGAAAGACCAGAAAAAAAATGTTTTTTCTTTTTTCAATTTTCAAAACTTTGTGACAAAAAGTGAGGTCTGCAAAATACTCACTATACCTCTCAGAAAATAGCTTGGGGTGTCTACTTTCCAAAATGGGGTCATTTGGGGGGGTTTTGTGCCACCTGGGCATTCCATGGCCTCCGAAACTGTGATAGGCAGTGAAGAGTGAAATCAAAAATTTACGCCCTTAGAAAGCCTGAAGGCGGTGATTGGTTTTCGGGGTCCCGTGCGCGGCTAGGCACCACACATGTGGTATCCCCATACTCAGGAGAAGCAACAGAATTTATTTTGGGGTGTAATTTCACATATCCCCATGGCATGTTTGAGCAATATATCATTTAGTGACAACTTTGTGCAAAAAAAAAAAAAATGTGTCTCTTTCCCGCAACTTGTGTCACAATATAAAATATTCCATGGACTCGACATGCCTCTCAGCAAATAGCTTGAGGTGTCTACTTTCCAAAATGGGGTCATTTGGGGGGTTTTGAACTGTCTTGGCATTTTATGCACAACATTTAGAAGCTTATGTCAAACATCACCCACTCTTCTAACCACTTGAAGACAAAGTCCTTTCTGACACTTTTTGATTACATGAAAAAATTATTTTTTTTGCAAGAAAATTACTTTGAACCCCCAAACATTATATATTTTTTTAAAGCAAATGCCCTACAGATTAAAATGGTGGGTGTTTCTTTTTTTTTTCACACAGTATTTGCGCAGCGATTTTTCAAACGCATTTTTTGTGAAAAAAACACACTTTTTAAAATTTTAATGCACTAAAACACACTATATTGCCCAAATGTTTGATGAAATAAAAAATATGATCTTAGGCCGAGTACATAGATACCAAACATGACATGCTTTAAAATTGCGCACAAACGTGCAGTGGCAACAAAAGTAATACATTTTTAAAAGCCTTTAAAAGCCTTTACAGGTTACCACTTTAGATTTACAGAGGAGGTCTACTGGTAAAATTATTGCCCTCGATCTGACCTTCGTGGTGATACCTCACATGCATGGTGCAATTGCTGTTTACATTTGACGCCAGACCGACGCTTGCGTTCGCCTTAGTGCGAGAGCAGGGGGGACAGGGGTGCTTTTTTTTTTTTTTTTTTTTCTTTATTGTTTTTTTGCTTTTTTATCTTATTTTTAAACTGTTCCTTTCATTTTTTTTTTTTAAATCATATTTATTGTTATTTCAGGGAATGTAAATATCCCCTATGATAGCAATAGGTATTGACAGGTACTCTTTGTTGAAAAAATTGGGGTCTATTAGACCCTAGATCTTTCCTCTGCCCTCAAAGTATCTGACCACACCAAGATCGGTGTGATAAAATGCTTCCCCAATTTCCCAATGGCGCTGTTTACATCCGGCGAAATCTAAGTCATAAAATGCTCATAGCTTCCGGTTTCTTAGGCCATAGAGATGTTTGGAGCCACTCTGGTCTCTGATCAGCTCTATGGTCAGCTGGCTGAATCACCGGCTGCATTCTCAGGTTCCCTGTTGAGACAGGAGAGCCAGAGAAAAACACGGAAGACGGTGGGGGGGCATTCCCTCCCACTGCTTGTAAAAGCAGTCTAGAGGCTAATTAGCCCCTAGGATTGCTTTTACATGAAAGCCGACCGCTGGCTGAAAAGAATGAAACCAAGATGATACCTAAACCTGCAGGCATCATTCTGGTATAACCACTCAAAGTCGTGAATGGCGTACCTGAAGACAAAAAAATGGTTAACAATAAAGCACAGTAAACAGTAAAGTATAAAAAATTGCATACCTGAAAAGCAAACATGATAAAACATAATAACAATAAAACATTGCAGAATAGAATACAGTAAAAAAGAGCAGAGCAATAGAGAGAGAATAGAGAGAGAGAGAACAATAAAACGACAACTATTTTTTTATTTTATATTTTTGTTTGTGTTTTTTTTTTTTTTACACTTTTTTTTGTAACTGTAACTTTTATAACTGTAACCGGTTCCTGGTTCGGGTCTCTCAAAATGCGATGGCATCTTGGGAGACCCTGTGAAAGTGTGCCTAGTTTGTGCAATGCTGTACCCTACGCTAATACTCAACTAGTGAATGGTAGCGTTCAAAACATTCACCAATGCAAAGACCAGGATTGTCAGGACAGGAGGGACAATAATAGCGGGTGTCACGCCTATATCCGCGCTTGCTGCAGACACGACATCTTTTTTGGGGGGGTTCGTTGGGTAGGGGTACTCAGGAGGACATAAAAATGCCTCTCATGCAGCCGACTGCATTTGGTTGGGGATGTGAATGGGGGAAGTACGGGTGCTGCAGAAGCGGTGGGTTCCCAATTAGGATTGGCGAATGCAGCAGGAAGGGCATTATGGGCACGATGGCCTGTGTTTGTCTTTTTGGTGGCAGCGGAACACTACTTGTGCTTGCCACCTCACCAGCTTGAACTGCACTTATGGGACTCGCCACATCACCAAGTGTTACTGCAGTGCTGGTTTGACTACGACCGGGGTGTACTAGGCCGCTAGTGCTTGCCAGTTCACCAAAACGCTACAAAAAAAAACTGTTAGCGTTCGCAGGGATCAGGCCTGACTCTGCGAACGCTGCAGTTATGCGTTTAGTGTTTTGTATGTGACAGTGATCGATCGATACTGCACTTGGGTGGGCTGGGCTGGGCCGGGCGGATGGGCAAAACGCAGGTGCTAGCAGGTAT
Source organism: Aquarana catesbeiana (assembly GCF_042186555.1). Classification (NCBI taxonomy): domain Eukaryota; kingdom Metazoa; phylum Chordata; class Amphibia; order Anura; family Ranidae; genus Aquarana; species Aquarana catesbeiana. The sequence goes on along the minus strand of NC_133335.1, from coordinate 173,854,493 downwards.
CTGGGCTGATCCCGCTAACACTGCGTTTTTGGGAACCCTAAACTGCTGGGGACGCTAGTATAGATTTGATCGGATCAGATATTGATCCGATCAGATACTATACCACTAAGGGAGGTGTACGGTGCGTGCATGGGTGTTAGCGCTACTGGCACTAACCTGACGCTGCCTGGGGCTGGTGCTTTCCAGTTCACCAAAACACTACCAAAAAAACTGTTAGCGATCGCAGGGATCAGGCCTGACTCTGCGAACGCTGCAGTTATGCGTTTAGTGTTTTGTAAGTGACAGTGATCGATCGATACTGCACTTGGGTGGGCTGGGCTGGGCCGGGCGGAGGGGCAAAACGCAGGTGCTAGCAGGTATCTGCGCTGATCCCGCTAACACTGCGTTTTTGGGAACCCTAAACTGCTGGGACGCTAGTATAGATCTGATCGGATCAGATATTGATCCGTACAGATTCTATACCACTAAGGGAGGCGTATGCTGCGTGCGTGGGTGTTAGCGGTACTGGCGCTAATCTGACGCTGCCTGGGGCGACGCATATCACCGCCAAGCGATCAGGGGGCTAAACCTTTATTCGGTAATAAACGGCGGGTGCCCTGACACTATAAAAAATAAACAAACTAACCAGCATCACCCGTAACGGTTATACGGTGATTAGTGGTGAAAAGGTTAGCTAGGGGGCAATCAAGGGGTTAAAACATTTATTAGGTAGTATATGGGGGTCCCTGTCACTATAAAACGCTAACGGCGAACCTAAATATTTACCTCCCTAACTAGCGTCACCAGTGACACTAATACAGCGATCAGAAAAATGATCGCTTAGTGACACTGGCGACAGGGGGTGATCAAGGGGTTAAAACTTTATTAGGGGGGTTAGGGGGGTACCCTAGACCTACAGGGGGCTAATACTAACTGCCCTACCACTTCTAATGCCGCGTACACACGGTCGGACTTTCTATCCTACTTGGTCCGGCACACTTTCCGACGGACTTTGTCCGCCAGGTGCGCCGGACTTTAAAACGGACGGACTTGCCCACACACACCCGGACTTTCCGGCGGGCTAAGTCCGCCCGTCTTTCCGACGGACTTTCGCCGGAGTTCCGGCGGACTTTCAGAATGAACGGACTTGCCCACACACGGACAAGTCCGTTCATTTTGAACGTGACTCAGGTGCGACGGGACTAGAAAAGGATGTCAATCTTGCCGCTTTTATCGGCGAGATTGACACCTTGCGAGCCCCGTCGCGGGGCATACCAGGCCCTTAGGTCTGGTATGGATTATAAAGGGAACCCCCTACGCCGAAAAAACGGCGTGGGGTCCCCCCTAAAATCCATACCAGACCCCGATCCGAGCACGCAGCCTGGCCGGTCAGGAAAGGGGGTGGGGACGAGCGAGCGCCCCCCCCCCCTCCTGAACCGTACCAGGCCGCATGCCCTCAACATGGGGGGTGGGTGCTTTGGGGGAGGGGGGCGCCCTGCGGGGCCCCCCCACCCCAAAGCACCTTGTCCCCATGTTGATGAGGACAAGGGCCTCTTCCCGACAACCCTGGCCGTTGGTTGTCGGGGTCTGCGGGCGGGGGCTTATCGGAATCTGGGAGCCCCCTTTAATAAGGGGGCCCCCAGATCCCGGCCCCCCACCCTATGTGAATGAGTATGGGGTACATGGTACCCCTACCCATTCACCTAGGGAAAAAGTGTAAGTAATAAAACACACTACACAGGTTTTTAAAATATTTTATTAAACAGCTCCGGGGGGGGGATCTTCCTCCGGCTTCGGGGGTCTTCTTCCGGCTTCGGGGGTCCCTCCGCTTCATCTTCTCCCGGCGTCCGGTTGGTTCTTCTCCGCTCTCTTCTCCCGGTGTTCCTGTTCTTCGGCCGGCTCCTCTGCTGTCTTCAAGTAGCTCTCTTGCCAGCAGAGGTCCGGACTTCTGGGCTTCTGGGCTTCTGGGCTTCTCTTCCCCAGATGTTGACACAACGCTCTCTCCTGCTGGACTGCTCTCCGAGGGCTGCGTTGTGACTTATATAGGCGGAGACCCCGCCCCCTTTTGATGTCACAGTCCCTGGGCATGCTGGGACTGTGACGTTTTAGGGGGCGTGGTCACTGGGTGATGTTGACCACGCCCCCTAAAACATCACAGTCCCAGCATGCCCAGGGACTGTGACATCAAAAGGGGGCGGGGTCTCCGCCTATATAAGTCACAACGCAGCCCTCGGAGAGCAGTCCAGCAGGAGAGAGCGTCGTGTCAACATCTGGGGAAGAGAAGCCCAGAAGCCCAGAAGCCCAGAAGTCCGGACCTCTGCTGGCAAGAGAGCTACTTGAAGACAGCAGAGGAGCCGGCCGAAGAACAGGAACACCGGGAGAAGAGAGCGGAGAAGAACCAACCGGACGCCGGGAGAAGATGAAGCGGAGGGACCCCCGAAGCCGGAAGAAGACCCCCGAAGCCGGAGGAAGATCCCCCCCCCCGGAGCTGTTTAATAAAATATTTTAAAAACCTGTGTAGTGTGTTTTATTACTTACACTTTTTCCCTAGGTGAATGGGTAGGGGTACCATGTACCCCATACTCATTCACATAGGGTGGGGGGCCGGGATCTGGGGGCCCCCTTATTAAAGGGGGCTCCCAGATTCCGATAAGCCCCCGCCCGCAGACCCCGACAACCAACGGCCAGGGTTGTCGGGAAGAGGCCCTTGTCCTCATCAACATGGGGACAAGGTGCTTTGGGGTGGGGGGGCCCCGCAGGGCGCCCCCCTCCCCCAAAGCACCCACCCCCCATGTTGAGGGCATGCGGCCTGGTACGGTTCAGGAGGGGGGGGTGCTCGCTCGTCCCCACCCCCTTTCCTGACCGGCCAGGCTGCGTGCTCGGATCGGGGTCTGGTATGGATTTTAGGGGGGACCCCACGCCGTTTTTTCGGCGTAGGGGGTTCCCTTTATAATCCATACCAGACCTAAGGGCCTGGCATGCACCGCGCTCACCGCAATAGGAAAATTTGTTTTTCCTATTGCAGAGAGCGCGAGATGCAATACCCTGCCCTCGCGTCGTATCTGGTCTGTCGGACCAGCCTACACACAAGCGGGCTTTCCGTCGGACCAGCACACACACGAGCGGACTTTCCGCCCGAAACTGAGTCCTACGGAAAGATTTAAAACTTGTTTCAAATCTAGGTCCGGCGGGCTTTTGGGAAGAAGTCCGCCGGAAAAGTCCGCCGCCGCCCACACACGGGCGGATTGTCCGGCACACTCTGGTCCGCCGGACCAAGTATGCCGGAAAGTCCGACCGTGTGTACGCGGCATTACTGTCACAAACTGACACCATGCAGTAATCAGGAAAAAAAAAACCTGCTTGGTGTCAGTGTGACAGGGAGGGATGATTGGGGGGTGACCGGGGGGCGATCGGGGGGGATCGGGGGTGTAAAGTATGCCTGGCATGTTCTACTGTGTTGTGTTGTGTTTTACACTTACTCACATGTCTTCTCTCCTCGGCGCTGGAACGGAAACTGCCGAGCCGAGGAGAGATGACATCACATCCTCTGCCTCTGTGTACTATACTATTCTCATTGGCTGGGAGCGATCGCGAGGGGGGCCATGATCGGATGGCCTCCCCCTCATCTCTGATCGCTCCCAGACAAATGCCGACCGCCGCTGGCACCGGGGGGGTCCGATTGGACCCCCCGCCCGCGGGAAGGCTATCACGTACCAGGTACGTGATTTTGCCTGCCCGTGCCGCTCTGTTCACGTATATAGGCGTGAGGCGGTCGGCAAGTGGTTAAAAATAATTTTTTTTTTTCAAAAATGATTTTGGTTTTTTCTAAAATATTTTTTTTTCAAAAATGAATTTTTTTTCCAAAAATGATTTTTTTTTTAATTTTCAAAAATGAATTTTTTTTTCAAAAATAATATTTTTTTTCAAAAATTATTTTTTCTTTTCAAAAATGATTTTTTTTTTCTAAAATAATTTTTTTTCAAAAATATTTTTTTTTGTTTTTTCAACAATTTTTTTTTTCTAAAATGATTTTTTTTTTCAAAAATTAATTTTTTTTTTCAAAAATGATTTTATTTTCAAAATAGATTTTTTTTCAAAAATGATTTTGTTTTTTTTTTCAAAAAAGATTTTGTTTTTTTTCAAAAACTATTTATTTTTTCAAAAATTAATTTTTTTAATAAAAATGATTTTTTATTCAAATTTTTTCTTTCATGGGGTGGTCATAATGTTTTGGCTGATCATGGGATTGTCAGATTTTGTCACCTCCCAACTCTTTGAAAAAAAATTTTTTCAAAAATTAAATTTTTATTTTCAAAAATTATTTTTTTTTTTCAAAAATTAACTTTTTTTTCAAAAATTATTTTGTTTTTTTTTTCAAAAATTTTGTTTTTTTCATGGGGTGGTCATAATGTTTTGGCTGATCATGGGATTGTCAGCTTTTGTCTCCTCCCACTCTTTGAACATTTCGCCACTGATTCCTATGGGACCAATTTCACCACAAAAACGACGATATTTCGTGAACCATTCGCCAAAACATTTCACAAAGTAATAGCACACCAATTAAATGACATTGAGGCCGGATTCACACTGGTATTTTTCAGCTTTTCACAAAGTTCCACAAGGTAATAGCACACCAATTAAATGACATTGAACATTTCGCCATTCATTCCTATGGGACCAATTTTGCTGCAAAAACAATGATATTTTGTGAACCATTCGGTGAAACATTCCACAAAGTAATAGCACACCAGTCGGGAACAATCCGCATGTTTCGGTATAATACTGTCTATGTAGTGTAAAAGCTATGGGAGGAGTTAGGGTGGTAAATTTGGTTATAATAAGAATAATAAGAATATATATGTGAGATAACAGTAAGTGGTCTTGCTATGCAAGAACACAACTAGAAAAGCTACAATTTCTGGGGAAATTGTGTGAAGTGTTCTTGCCTCTACAACTGGAATATGCGGAGTAACTGGGTGGAGTGGCTTGAGTACTGTAACTGTTGTGTGGTTGGAGTGGCTGGAGTAACTGTGAAAAGTGTTAAAAAGCTTAATATTTTTAAAAGTATAAATAGTAGTAAAAAAGTTGAAGAAGTTCCATCATTAGCTGAAAGGATTTATTTTTTTCAAAAATGATTTTTTTAATGATTTTTTTTCAAAAATGATTCTTATTTTTTTTCAAAAATGTTATTTTTTTCAAAAATATTTTTTTTTTTAAATATTTTTTTTTTCAAAAATGATTTTTTTTTCAAAAATGTTTTTTTTTTCAAAAAAAAATGTTTTTATTCAAAAATGATTTTTTTTTCAAAATTTTTTTTTTTTTTCAAAAATTATTTAAAAAAAAAATTATTCAGCTCTTTTTTATGGGGTGGTCATAATGTTTTGGCTGATCATGGGGTGGTCATAATATTTTGGCTGATCATGTTGAGGTCATAATGTTTTGGCTGATAATGGGGTGGTCATAAATTAATTGGCTAATCATGGGGTGGTCATAATGTTTTGGCTGATCATAGGGGGTCATAATCTTTTGGCTGGTCATAAGGTTTTAGCTGATCATGGGGTGATCATAATGTTTTGGCTGATCATGGGGGGGGTCATAATGTTTTGGCTGATCATGAGGGGGGGTCATAATCTTTTGGCTGGTCATAATGTTTTGGCTCATCATGGGGGGTCATAATGTTTTAGCTGATCATGGGGCTGTCAGCTTTTGTCACCTCCCACTCTAGTTTTGAACATTCCGCCATTCATTCCTATGGGACCAATGGGACCAATATTTTGTGAACCATTCGGCGAAACGTTCCACAAAGTAATAGCACACCAATCGGGAACAATCCGCACGTTTTGGTATATTACTGTCTATGTAGCAGGTATTACCTTCTGCAGACAGGCATCACCTGACTTTACTAGCAGCTGTAGTATAAATACCCGGCAAGTGCAACACACCTTGCCCTGGTATTGTCCTTGAGCCCTGACCTGCATCCTGTTTCCTGTTACCTGTTATCCTGATCCTGAACTTGAACCTTGATTCCTGTATCCTGAACCTGTTGTACCTGATCCTGTCCATTCCTGCATCCCTGGAACCTTGTCCTGCAACCTGATCCCTTTCTCCTTGTCTCCCCATCTGCTGACCTCCCGTTTATGACCCTGGCCTGGCTTGACTACGATTCCGGTGTCCCCTTTTGTTATATTTACTGGTTGGTTTGTTGTCACTGTTTTAGTTATTTGGTTTTCTCACTCTGTTTGTTATTGGTGGTGTACTCACATTTAATGCATTTATCTTAATAAAATCACTTACTTTCACCTACTTATGTTTGGTTTACTCTGTCGCAGTCACACAGCTCTGGTCACATCTGGTTTATGACAGAATACCAGGGCCATCCCTGACCAGAAGTGGCTGCACAGAGGAACCATCTTGGTTCTGTTGGCTTTGCTGGAATGAATCCTAATGTGATTTCATATTATGCTCTTCAAGCCTCAGAGAGTGGTGAGTATCTCCGCCAGACACTGAAAGTGTGGACCAATGACCAGCTGCTTGAGATGATCCATTTGGCCCACTCCCTGGTTGACCAAGGCTGTATGTTGTTTGGGGATTTGCAGCCTTTGATCCAAATATGTGCTGAGCTAGCCCTGTCCTGTGTTCCAAGGACCGGTTGATTTTTCTCCCCCTTTCAGTGCTGATCAGGTGGAGTCTCTGGTGTGGCTGTTAGAGGATGATCCTGCATGCTTTTTTGAGCACTATTCCTTTTGTCCTCAGCAGAAGCTTATGGGATGTATTCACTCAGTACAGACCCTTGTTAGACAGGCAGCATGTGATCCGTTCTTTGTCCAACCAATACTCTCACCAAAAAGTCTGTTTCCCCATCACCCATGCCAAACTCAGTTGCAGCCCTGTATACGTTGCTCCCAACCAAATACTCATATCCGGTCTCTGCTCCCTGTACCTATCCTGCATTCAACCCACCTGCCTCTTCTCAGGTGCCTACTAATCCACAAGTAATTCCCCCAGCTACTGTTACCTCTTCCCTGCCATATCCCAATCCTCCTTTCCAGTCTGCTGCACCCCCCACCTACAGAGCTTCAGTGACTAAGCCAAAGAAAAAATTAAAGGTTTTCCCAACCAAGACAATCCCGCCATTAACCCAACCTGCCTCTACACCCACCAATCTGTCCCAGCCTGAAGTGCCAGAGTTCCAGTCGGAAGTGCCAGAGTTCCACCCTGAGGTGCCAGAGTTCCAGCCTGAGGTGCCAGAGTTCCAGCCTGAGGTGCCAGTGTTCCAGCCTGAGTGCCAGAGTTCCAGCCGGAAGAGCCAGAGCCAGCGTTCCTGCCTGAAGAGCCAGAGCCAGCATTCCAGCCTGAAGAGCCAGTGCCTACCTTCCAGTCTGATGTGCCCGCTTTCCAGTCTGATGTGCCCACTTTCCAGTCTGATGTCTCGTTGCCTGCTGCCCAGCTTGACGACCTGGAGCCTGCTGCCCAGCCTGATGAGCCTCTGTCTTCTGCCCAACCTGATGTGTTCCTGTCTGTTGCCCAGCCTGATGTGTTCCTGTCTGCTGCCCAGCCTGATGTGCCACTGTCTGTTGCCCAGTCTGAGTGCCACTGTCTGCTGCCCAGCCTGATGTGCTCCTGTCCACTGCCCTGCATGATGTGTTCCTGTCCGCTGTCCAGCCTGATGTGCCATTGTCCGCTGCCCAGCATAATGTGCCTCTGTCCACTGCCCAGCCTGCTGTGCCACTGTCTGCTGCCCAGCCTGATGTGTTCCTGTCCGCTGCCCAGCCTGATGTGCCACTGTCCGCTGCCCAGCCTGATGTGCCTCTGTCTGCTGCTCAGCCTGATGTGCCACTGTCCGCTGCCAAGCCTGATGAGCCTCTGTCTACTGCCCAGCCTGATGTACCACTGTCTGCTGCCCAGCCTGATGTGCCATTGTCTGCTGCCCAGCCTGATGTGCCACTGTCTGCTGCCCAGCCTGATGTGTTCCTGTCTGCTGCCCTGCATGATGTGTTCCTGTCCGCTGCCCAGCCTGATGTGCCACTGTCCGCTGCCCAGCCTGATGTGCCTCTGTCTGCTGCCCAGCCTGATGTGTCACTGTCTGCTGCCCAGCCTGATGTGTTCCTGTCTGCTGCCCCGCTTGATGTGCCCATGCCGGCTGCCCAGCCTGCTGTGCCTGTTGCCCAGTTCGAGGTGCCTGCCGCCCAGTTCGCTGTGCCTACTACTCAGCTTGAGGTTCCTGTGCCTGCTATTCAGCTTGACGGACTGATTGCCCAACCTGATGTGACTTTGCCTGCTGCCCGGTTTGACGCCATGGACTTTCCCCAGCAACGGCTAGTTGGAGCATCCTGAGGTCGCTCCTTCGAGGGGGGGTACTGTCAGGAAAGGTCTCTTCCGCTGGTAATATCGATCATTTGGCGTGCAGTACTGAGGTCCACCAGCAGGTGTCTCCTGGCAGTTTGGAGCTGTCAGAAGAGCTTTTTCCTGCTGGTATTTTGTCATCTTTGGGCTGCAGTACTGGCATCCACCAGTGGAGGGATCCTGGCAGTATGGAGCAGGTATTACCTTCTGCAGACAGGCATCACCTGACTTTATTAGCAGCTATAGTATAAATAGCCGGCAAGTTCACACATACCTTGCCCTGGTATTGTCCTTGAGCCCTGACCTGCATCCTGTTTCCTGTTACCTGTTATCCTGATCCTGAACCTGAACCTTGATTCCTGTATCCTGAACCTGTTGTACCTGATCATGTCCATTCCTGCATCCCTGGAACTTTGTCCTGCAACCTGATCCCTTTCTCCTTGTCCCCCCATCTGCTGACCTCCCGTTTATGACCCTGGCCTGGCTTGACTACGATTCCGGTATCCCCTTTTGTTATATTTACTGGTTGGTTTGTTGTCACTGTTTTAGTTATTTGGTTTTCTCACTCTGTTTGTTATTGGTGGTGTACTCACATTTGTATGCATTTATCTTAATAAAATCACTTACTTTCACCTACTTATGTTTGGTTAACTCTGTCGCAGTCACACAGTTCTGGTCACATCCGATTTATGACAGCAAGACACAACACAAGACAAACCCTAATGTCAGGCTAAACTCTCCTAATATTGTCCTAATATAGGCCTCAATCTATAAGCAGTATAGGTCACTGATGCCCCAAGTTAAAATTATACCTTCATTAGTATGATCGGTGCTTCCGCTACTCCGTCCTCCGCTCACAGATCATAGGTACGACGCATGTGTGTTACGCTTTATAGACACTGCGCATGCGTGAAACTCCGCCCGCCCCTGACCTTCTTTCTAGTATATTCTCCACCCTTCTCTTTTGGCGCAGTGGGAGAGCACATGGCGGAGAAAGAACAAGTGCATGAAGACAGCAGCAGCAACAACGAAATCCCAAAGCCACGAACGTCCCGATCCCGGAGGAGATTTAAGGCCTCAAATATGGCCTTTGTAGAGATGGTGGAGATGGTGGACATCTTGAAGAGGGCCGACTATGATAAGAAGCATGGACCTTACCCAAACCCAAATGTCAGAAAGGCCAAGATCATGGCTAAAGTTGTGAAAAGTTTGCACAGGAATTTTGTGGTACGGCAATCCAAGGATCAACTGAGGAAACGATGGTCAGACCTGAAATTGAGGGAGCATGATCAGTACAGAAGAAAAAAGTAAGTATTTTGTTGTGTGTTCCTATTATTATTATTATTATTACGTTCGTGCTGCTCCATGTGCTTTTCTTTACTGTTGTACAGTTTAAAATGGCAAGTTTCAGGTTCGTGGACACAGTAATCGTTTGTAGTAAACATCGTTCGTTCGCCCACTAATACGATGTTTTTGGCAGATGCAGGTTAACTACATTTGTTCATGCCTATTTGGATTAAAAGAAGTTTAGTACATTGTCTAGATGGGTTTGTAACTAGAATGAAATGCAAACTTGATTCAGTGTAAGGAGAGGACACTCAGCAGCTGTTTACTAGGAGCACTAGTGTAGGACACAAGAACACCCGTTTTAGGGTGTCCCACACAGGTGCTCCAGTGGATACTAGGGGTGTCTACATGTGTGATACTTTACCAAAAAAGGTAAGTATTCCAGCTTTAATAAAGAAAGGGAAAAAAATCATGTCTTCAGCTTGGAACTCTGCCAAAACAGACAATTGTACGACACTTCCAAGCAATGTTTTATATTACTATTTCTGCCCTCAAATATCTGTGTGCTAAGTATACCTTTCTTTTATTCACATAGGGGAGAAAAAATTGGGACATCAGAGGACACCAGGGACCCACAACCTCCTAAAGAAGGGGAAATCCCAAAACCACAACCTCAGGATGTGGAGGAAGGAGAGGTTTATGAAGTGGGTGAAATAGTGACCACAACAGGTGAGTGTCTGAGACCACAGCTACAGGTAATAGATGTATGCCTGCATATTTATAATGGTGTGTTTTTTTTATTTTAGGTGATGTGGATGTTGTGGAAGAAGAAACACATTTCACAAGTGCAAGTGCACACGTCCTCATCGGGGAGATCATGGTGTGCAATCGTGATTTACAGAGGATCAAGGAAGACATCAATAATGTGGAAAAAAGACTCAAAAACATCATTGATGTTTTAGGCAGAATCTAAAACACACCAAAATTTTTGTAATTTTTTTTTTTATAACTTTTCTAAAAAATGTTGAAAGCCAAATTTTGAAGATGCACACAGTGTGTCAACATGTGCTATCTGCCATCACGGGATATCAATGTACGCGTTTTGTGGGTACAACCCCTTCCTCGCAACTAAAGTAGCTGAGAGGAATGGGTTGCACCCCCGAAACACGTCCATTGATCCCCCATGATGGGAGCTAGCACATGTTGACCTTAGGCATGGGATCAGGAGGGAAATCCCCATTTTGACTCCCAATTTGTGTGCATCTTCATAATTTGGCTTTCACAGGGGTGACATCACCCCATCTGATGAAGGCAATATCAACACAGTTTGGACATACTAATGTCTGATATTACCTTCAATTTAAGTTGAACTTTGTAAGTTCCTGAGTTGTGTATTGTTTTATTTTTTTTAAAAACATGCCTGTTTACCACAAAAAAGGATATTTCTACTGTCCAAAAAAAAAATGTATTCAAAAAATAAGTTGGTTTGTTCAAAAACCCTTTTCTAAACGCACATGTAAATGTGCAGAGAGTAAAATTTTTTCTACTCTACAATGTGTGGCCTCTTCTTTCAATGCTCAATAGCATTTTTTTGCTTAAGTTGGTGTTTACAGTGACAATGGGGGTTATTTCCTAAAGGCAAATCCACTTTGCACTACAAGTGCACTTTCAGTGCAGTTTCAGTGCACTTCCAAGTGTACTTTTGCAGTGCACTTGTAGCGCAAAGTGGATTTTCCTTTAGTAAATACCACCCACAGTGCTTTATAATTTACATCAATCAGGCCATTTTCGTCACTCCAAAAAATTAATTCATGGTGCTGAAAATGATGAATATTTTTATCATTAATGCATTACATACATTAACAACAAAAACAAGGTGTGTGTGTAGCAGACCACAACATAATAGTTAGCTGAAGAAGAGATTATCACCTCATGCATCAAAGAAATTACATTTGCACTATTGAAGAAAATGGCCAAAAAAAAAAGCCCATTGGAGAACCTAGGAGACAGCTAAAAGAAACACAAGCAGTAAATCAAAGGAACTATTTTTCAGTTTAAAATACAAATTTATTTAAAAATGCATTTATTTAAATACATATAATGTGATGTTAAAGGAGAAATCTTACCTTAATATAGTCCTTCTGCAGGACCTGAATGATGGCAGAACAGGTCTCTGGAATAATGATCCCCAGAGCCTGGGGGGAGATGCCTGTCGAACTTGGTGTCCTGCAGACTTCTCCCCGTTGCCAAGTACCGCAAGGTGGCAACTAGCCTCTGCTCGGGAGTGATGGCTTGCCACATGCAGGTGTCCTGCTTCGTAATATAAGGGGACAGCAAAGCCAACAGACGGGGTCCATCATCCGGAGATAATTCCTGAAATCATCAGGATTATTCTCACGGATCTCCCGCAACAAAGGCATGCATGAGAATTGGTCATGCTGGAGCAACCAATTCTTGGTCCATGAACTCCTCCCCGCCCTGTTTATGGACTGGGCTTGGGTCAAAGTAAGAACCCCAACACCAAGCTCCTGCACAGTACGAACTCTACGATGAGTACGTACCCACAACATGGCCTCAAAACGGTCGTCTGGTCAGAACGAACTAACAGAACGCACTGAAAATCAGAAAGGCCTGAGAAGAGCAAGCTGAAATTCAGAAACAAGCGGACAAGAACGCACTGGAAATCAAATACGTAATATAAAAATATGCACTGAAAACCAGATAGGAACTGACTACACACACTGAAAACCATATATGAACCCACAAGCACAAACTGAAGAGCAGTAACGATCTGAAAAGCATGAGGCTGAAAATCGCGAATTGTCTCTCACCAAACTTCTACTAACACGAGATAAACACAAGATTAGCAGAAGGAGCCCAAAGGGGGGCACACTGGCTATTGAACTTCCTCTTTATAGTGCCGTCGTACGTGTTGTACGTCAGCGCGTTCTTGACGATTGGAATTTCCTACAACATTTGTGGGACAGTGTGTATGCAAGACAAGTTTCAGCCAACATCCATCGGAAATAAATCCCAGGATTTCGTTGTCGGAATGTCCGATCGTGTGTATGCGGCATAACACTGCTTATACTTTTAGCTTTCTCAACCATTAAAAATGAAGCAATTTAGATCAAAGTCTATGTTGAATCCCCTGGGTGCCAAAACCTTGGTTTCATACACCCAGGCCCACTCACGTTGACTTAAGGCTCTTATGAAATTCCCACCCTTCCAGTGGTGATTAACTTTTTCTACCCCACAGAATTTATGACCTTTGGGGTTCCTCCCATGGACCTCTTGAAAATGGTTAGATACATTATGTTCTTTTAGTCCTTTTCGAATATATTTTTAATATGTTCTCGCACCCTCACCAGTAGTGGTCTGGAAGTACAACCAACATACTGGAGCTGGCATGGACATTCCAATATATACACAACCCCCTCTGATGTACACGTAATAAATTCCTTAATTATATGAGGTTTACCCATAGCTGTCGCTAAAAATCCTTACGCTTCTTTACATTGCTCCCTTTTGTGGTTCTACATGCCAGACATCTCCCGCACGAATAGAAGACAGTGAGGAATGGTGCTAGGGTCCCCGTTACCTTTTTTGGGGTCTAATAGCCCTGGGGCTATTAGATGCCTTAAACTCGGGGCTTTTTTATATAGAAATGATGGGTATGGGGGAAGTACTGCCCCCAATACCCTATCCTTCATCAATATTCCTCAATGTTTCTTAATTATCTTTACAATTTAATTTTTCTGTATATTATACCCTAATACTAGTCTGAATTCCACACCTATTTTATTCAAACACCCCTTTTTCTCTTTTGCTATTATTAAATCCTTTCTTTCCATATTCCTAACCGCTTCAAATTCTCTCTTGATAAATGTCTCCTCGTACCCCTTTTGCACAAATTTCTCACCAAACTGCAATGCCTGTTGTACAAATTCTTCTTTCTTACTAAAATTTCTCCTAAGTCGGACAAACTGTCCCCTAGGAATATTAAGCAACCATGGTTTATGATCACAGCTATCTATTGCAATATAACCATTTCTGTCTGTAGGTTTACAGTAATTTCTAGTATGGATTCTCCCTTCCTGTATATACATTTCTACATCCAGAAAGACCATTTCTTCCTTGTCATATTTCCAGGACAGTACTATGTTTTTACTATTTGAATTTAGTTTTTTCATGAAGGAGAGGAGACTAGTTTCATCCCTCAAATCATCTATAAACCTATTATAGCACACTTGTTTCGTGGGTCTGTCTGTAAAAATCACTTGAAACTCCCAGTGAGCCAAAAATAAATTGGCCACACTGGGAGCAAAGCGAGCTCCCATGGCTACCCCCGTCTTTTGTAGGTAATAATTTTCATCGTACCAAAAGTAATTATGGAGTAATCCAAACTCCAAACACCTTAATAAGTATTTCTGATGCTTTCTTTCTATATTGGAGCCACTTAATGCCCATTTAACCGATTCTATAGCATCTGTGTGCTCTTTAATGGTATACAGAGATCCCACATCTGCTGTTACCAAAAAGCAAGGAGTATCATCTACTATGGCATTATCAAGAATTTGCAGCAAAAGTTTGGTGTCTTTAAGACATATTCAGAGGTTATGAAAAGACATCCAAATATTGTCCAAATCTAGATGTTAGGGAATCCACCCTGTCACGGAACGTCCCACACTCTTTTTGAGTGCTTCCGTCATATACCACTTCCTCCCAGTCTGTATACAGATATCAGATATTCCAACCTCTCTGAGCACAAAACAAGGTGACACTTGCTTGTTGCTAACATGAACTCACTTTATTTAGAATCAAAATTACAAGACTTTATATGCCGTTGGAACCTCCTCTAACAATACAACTGTAACCCAATTAACCTAATTAACCTAATTAACATGAGCTAATTAACTAATCCTTTATACAGCCTAGGTGACTGAGACATGACCTATTGCCCAGACTGAGTTAATTATCACAGGACATTTTCTCACAATAGCAGCAGCTCCAACAGGAGTTGTCCCGTCTCCTACATTGTATAGAGGACAATGTGATCAGCTCATTCAATTAACAGGTTGAGTTCAGAATCAACCAAACCAATAATAGTCTCTACATACATCCTGGGAGATATTGTGGACAAATATTACTGTCCCATTTTAAGTAGTCCAAGATATATTTTCTCACTCACCCTGTGCCAGGATAGCACAGGGTGACTTAGACATAAGATGTGTTCTGAGTTCCACAGGCCCTCCCGTCACATCTCTCCCCTTTCGGCAGAAGACTAACACAGGAGGAGACCCCAGACGGGTTGACTCCAAAGTTAGTAAGTAGCTCCAGTCCTCTAATGCCTGTACCCACACAGTACCCCAAATAAATTGTTCCAAACAAAGCATTACTCACCCAGCCAACCTCTGCCTCTCTCAGAGAACATATCTGCTGCTGGGGAGAGGCCTGGACTGGCCCTTCTCCCTGGAGTCCTTTCTGCCGCTGGAGAGAAGACAGGGTGACTGGGCTCACTCTGATCTGGGCCCACTGCCCAGCATCCCTGGGGTTTAAAGGTGGAGACTGAAGTCCCATCCACCTTTACAGGAAATCCATCCTCTGTTAGTTGAGGGCAGAGTCCAGCAGTCATCAGCCCTGTTGCCAGCCCTTCTGCTGGAAACCCCACACCATCTGTTCCGGCTAACTGTTGGGGAGGGAGGCCGACTGCCCCGCCTCCCTGGAACTCTGTAGTTGTTGCAGGTGCTGGGCAGAGGTTGGTAACACTCTGCCCTGTTGCCAGCACTTCTGCTGGGGACTCTGCATTCTCCACTACGGCTAACCGTTGGGGCAGGAGGCTGGCTTCCTCCACTCCCAAACTGTGTAGCTGCCATTGGGGAGGTGAGCCGGCTGCTTCCTTTTCCATTCTCTCATCTGGTTGCTTGGACAACATGTTTATGGTACTGTCTTCCAGGTGCACTGATCTTTGCCGGGGAGGGAAGGCCGCTTCCTCCACCCTGGCCAACTGTTGGGGAGGGACAACACACACCTCCTCTCCCTTCTCCCCCTGTATCTGCTGCTGGGAAGTGATTGCCACCTTCTCACCCTGGGCCTCCGAAACTGCCACAGGTGTGGGGCAGAGGTCTTGGACCCTCTGTCCGGTTGCCAGATCTTCAGCTGGAAAAGTTGGTTCTAACTCCACAGATACTGCTGTTGGTGCTGGGCATAGCACAGTGAAGTTTGGCCCTAATACCAGCTCTTCTGCTGGAGGCTCATCAGGTTGTTCTTCCTCAGCAGAAAAGTCTATTAAATCCCCTATCTCTATAACTGGTGTCTGGGGATAGAGGTTCACCATCTCCTGTCCATGGAACCCAGAAGATGTTATCAGTGCTGGACAGAGGTTAGCAGAGCTCTGCCCTGTTGTCAGCACTTCAGGTTTGGGGACAGCAATCTTCAGATTTTCCACTGCCGATTCTCTGGCATGGTGCTGAACGTGTTCTAGCAGTTTCCTTTATGCCTTTTCCAGATGCTGTTCATCCTAAGCAAATGGTCCAGATCAGGCTTGAGCTCTGAGACCCCTGCAAGACTGAGCATAGCCTCTCTATATTCTCGCAGGTCCTCAAGGTCAGGCTCCCCTTCATCGCCAAACATAAAATGATCTGTAAGGCTCTCCCACAGCAATTCAGGGCCTCCAAAGTCATATCCCTCCGGAGAGCATTCTGTTGTCTCCCCTAAATATCCCTCCTCTGCGTGCCATTGCAGAGCCTGATAATGATTGTCCAGCTCTATCTCCTGCTGGACCAGCCTGTCCAACTCAGTCACCCATTGCTCCTGGGGCCGCTCTCCCAGGAATGCCATCCGCAATGCCCGTTGGTCACTGGCCCATTGCTCTTGGGTTGGAAAGCACTTGCCCTGTTTTATACCAGCAAGCTGGAGGGCTCCAGTCCAGAGCTCCACCCGAATCTGCTGCCTGAGCTCCAGGTATTCATCCTTAGACACAGTCCTGATGTATGTTGAAAGGATGATCCGCAGCAGCCCCGGGAACTCTGATGCCAGGTCCATATCTCCGCTGGGGTGACTGAAGCCCGCTATCCTGATCTTGGATCCAGGTGGAGGTTTAGATTTCCCAGACTGCAGGAAGCTTTCCCGCTGCTTGCCACCAATGTCACGGAACGTCCCACACTCCGCTTGAGTGCTTCCGTCATATACCACTTCCTTTCAGTCTGTATACAGATATCAGATATTCCAACCTCTCTGAGCACAAAACAAGGCGACACTTGCTTGTTGCTAACATGAACTCACTTTATTTAGAATCAAAATTACAAGACTTTATATGCCGTTGGAACCTCCTCTAACAATACAACTGTAACCTAATTAACCTAATTAACCTAATTAACATGAGCTAATTAACTAATCCTTTATACAGCCTAGGTGACTGAGACAACTGGGACTGTGGACAAATATTACTGTCCCATTTTAAGTAGTCCAAGATATATTTTCTCACTCACCCTGTGCCAGGATAGCACAGGGTGACTTAGAATTAAGATGTATTCTGAGTTCCACGGGCCCTCCCGTCACACACCCCTTTTACAATAGGTCTTCCTTGGGGGTTCTGACTGTCCTTATGTATTTTTTGAAGAAAATAAATGATAGGGGTTCGACAGGAGGTGGGGTTTAAATATTCAGCCTCTTTTTTATTTAGAATATTTTTCTTAATACCCTTCTTTATTAATTGCAATAGCTCGTCCTTAAATTGTCTAACTGGGTTGGATAGAAGAAGTGTATCGTTGATATATTCACAAATCGTATATTCTCGTTCTGTGGCACATGAAACTACTGTCTTGTGTTGTCTATAGTGTCTACTACAGAAATGGCATGTGTTATTCCCACAAATGTAAGAGCCCATTCAACCAATGTTTTTTGTATTGCTGTGACTCAAACAAACTTGGGGACAAAAGGCCTCCTAGCGTTTTAGCAGCTTGAAAACCTACAGCCCAACCTAAGTATTGGTGCCAAATCTCCGTCCGTGGAAAGTATTGGTAAATATTTATCTATGATGTTTTTAATTTTATTAAGGCAGTTACAAAAGTGACAGTACTTGTTTTCTTGTCATTAGAACTCTTATGCCCCGTACACACGGTCTGATTTTCCGAAGGAAAATGTGCGATCAGAGCGTGTTGTCGGAAATTCCGACCGTGTGTGGGCTTCATCGGACATTTTCCATCAGATTTTCCGACACACAAAGTTTGAGAGCAGGCTATAAAATTTTCCGACAACAAAATCCGATCGCGTCAATTCCGACCGTGTGTGGACAATTCCGATGCACAAAGTGCCACGCATGCTCAGAAGACTGGTAAAAATAGCATTCGGAATGGATACAACACTTTCGTCAAGCTGCAATGTAAAAAATGGTTTAATACAGCGCACTCTCTTCTTCTTTATAATGTGAGAAAAATGAAGTAGTTTTGCTGCTCATATTCACACAGACTTCTCACAAACTTCTTTCTTTATTATTTATCATGATTCCCTCAATATATTTTGATTTGTCACATCTGAGCAAATTTCTTTTTTGTTGTTTTATTTTATTTTATTTTTTTTCAAGGCTGTTTTTTTTGGGGGGGTTTGTATTTTTTTCAAGGCTGATCTTTGTTTTATTTTATTTTTAGTTTTACTCCATAATATTTTTGTGTGTGTTTTGTGTGTCAAGTTACCACAACACCATTATTATCTTGTATTATTTAATCTCAAGAAGATTGCTTGGTGTTGGTGTCCCTTGTTAATTTCACATTGTATTTTTGAAATGTACCTGAATTCTCACAAACAAACTGTCCTTTTTTAAGGAAAACACACATAGGCGAGTATAATTGAAACAAAAAATCCTTTATTAAGGGCTCAGAACCAAACAAAGAGGGAAGCAACGCTGGAGAAACATCATAAATTGGCGAAGCCTTGGACCCCCAGGGCAGACATCAATTCTTTTACTGCAAAATTGGTGGCCTGAGGAGTCCATATCTAAGGGAGTGCAGTCTGGTCCAGAAGTCCCAGAGATCATGAAAGCAGCAGATGACATATATGTCCCCAGGCTGTGGTACTACAAGAGCCTGCATCTTTTGCCAGACCAGACTAGACCCAGGGTCATCACTCTCTGGTCTTCTTTCCACGCTTCCTTACCGGCTGTGGCACTGGTGTTGGAGATGTGGCAGGAGGAGGAGTAGGACCTGGAGGAGGAGGAGGAGGAGGAGGAGGACTATGTGTGAGGTTACAAATGTGGGTAGCACATGTTATTTGGCCCCTCAACCCCTTATTGAGAGCTTCCAAAATTAAGGACTCACACTGGAGTTGTTGGCCCTCCTCCATCTGCAGCATTTTGCAGGCAGTTATGCCAGCAAAGTCCTCCTCCACACTGTTCAGGGTTCTCAGGGCCTCTGTAGCCTTCCAAAAGAGGCCTATGGCAGCCTCCTCCAGGTTACTCCTCTTCCTGCCACTTTGTCTTTGAAGGTGTAGGGGAGGGACCTGGATATCAGGCAGCCTGCTTGGCCCGGCCACCTCCTGGCTGAGACTTCCCTGTGTATGAAAAAGGGCCATGGTTTTAGTTTTTGCATCATCAATCACAATCATAAATTAGTATTCCAAACTAACATCTAGTTAACATCATTGATTGGACAAACATGAAGATTTAGAGGAATGCTATACCTGGATCAAGCTGGGCTCCTCCACCTGTTGCTGCCTTGAAGGCCCAGGTTGGACATCAGAAGCCTCAGCTGGGGGGGAAGGAAGCCTGGAAGGAAGATTTGAGAGTGCTGGCCTGGGTTCAGTCTGACCTGCCAGAAAATGCAGCCTGTCATAGTACCACAGCCTGGGGACATAAATGTCATCTGCATCTCCTGATCTCTGGGAATCCTGGACCTTCTTGTGCTCCCTTAGATAAGTGCTCCTCAGGCCACCAATTAGGATCTTCAAATAGGTGATGTCTGCCGTGGGGATCACCGTCTTCACAAATTCCAGCAATTGATCCAGTGCTGACTTCCTCTTTGTTTGGTTCTTATATTCAGGGTGGTTTATCTCCCATAGACAGGGCAGCACCCTGAACATTTCAATGAAGATTGGCATAAAGTCCTTATCTTTCAAGATATCCATTTTCACTGCAAGACACAACGCAAGACAAACCCTAATGTCAGCCTAAAGTCTTCTAAACTTGTGCAAATACAGGCCTCAACCTAGAAGCAGTATAGGCCCAATGTTAAATCTTACCTTCGTAATCACGATCGGCGCCTTCGTTACTCCTTCCTTGGCTCACAGATCGCATGAACTACGCACGCGTGTTACACTTTATAGACATTGCGCATGCGTGAAACTCCACCCACCCCTGACATTCTTTATAGTCTAATTCCCGCCCCTTCTCGTTCGTCGCAGTGGGGAAGAGCACATGCGGAGTCAGAGCAGGTGTCTGATAATTACACCTACGAGGAGGAGGAAAGCCTGGAGGCAGAAACGTCACGATCCAGAAGGAGACGATTTAAGGCATCAAATATGTCCTTTGGGGAGATGTTGGAGATGGTCGACATCCTGAAGAAGACCAACTATGACGGGAAGTATGGACCTTACCCCAACCCCAATATCCGAAAGGCCAAGATCATGGCGAAAGTGGTCAAACGTCTGCACCAGAATTTCGGGGTACGTCGATCGAAAGATCAGCTCAGGAATCGGTGGTCGGACCTAAAATTAAGAGAGCACGAGCAGTACAGAAAGATCCAGAGTGTGCTGCAAAAAAGTAAGTAGTTGTGCTGTGTTCCTATTCTTTTTGTGTTTATTACGTTCGTGCTGCTACATGTGCTTTTCTTAACTGTTATCCAGTTTAAAATGTCAACTTTCATGTTCATGGGCACATTATTAGTTCGTATCAAACATTTTTCTTTCGGCCTATAAAACACCATTGTTTTGGCCATATGCATTTGCCCACATTTTTTAGGGCCTACTTGTGTGAAACTAATTTGGTTGTGTAGATGGGTTCGTTACTAGAATGAAATGCAAACTAGATTCTGTGTAAGGAGAGGACACTCAGCAGCTGTTTACACATCTGGACGCTGGAGCACTAGTGTGGGACACAAGAACACCCTTTTTATTAGTGGGCCCACACAGGTGCTCCAGTGTATACTATAGGGGTGTCTCCATCTGTGAAGCTTGTACAAAACAGGTAAGTATTGAAGCTTCACAAAGGACAAGAAAAATGCAACATCTTGGAACTCTGCCAAAACAGACAATTGTACCCCACTTCCAAGCAATGTTTCATATTTATAGTTCTGCCAACAAATATCTGTGTGCTAAGTAGACCTATTTTTTTTTTACATAGGGGAGAAAAGACTCGGAGGAAATCCACCCAGAACAAGCACAGCAGGAGGAGGAAGACGTGGTGGAAATTGGCACCACAACAGCTGAGTGTCTGCGACCACAGGCTCAGGTAAGAGATGGATGCCGGCATATTTATAATACATGGTGTTTTTTGGTTTCTATCTTTTTAGGTGATTGTGATGAAATGATGTTATTCATAAAATGAAGAACATCATTGATGTTTTAGGGAGAGTTTAAAACACCTCAAAATCCCTTTGTTTTTTGTGTGCTAAAACATTTTTGACATTTTTTGACAAATTTGAGAAAAGCCAAATTTTGAAGATGCACACAGTGTGTCAACATGTGCTATCTGCCATCACGGGAGATCAATGGACGCGTTTTGGGGGTGCAACCCCTTCCTCAATAATCAAGTAGCTGTGAGGAAGGGGTTGCACCCCCAAAACACGTCCCTTGATCCCCCGTGATGGCAGGTAGCACATGTTGACATTCGTAGATTTGTGTGCATCTTCAAAATTTGGCTTTTCCTGGGGTGACTTCACCCCATCTGAACGCAATATCAAACATAGTTTGTAAATACTCATGTCTGATATTGTCTTCAAGTTCTACCAAATGTGAACTTTGTAAGTTCAAGATTTGTGTCTTTCTTGTTGGTTTTAAACATGCCTGTTTTATATTAAATGGACATTTCTACTTTTTCTAATGTGACCCCAAAACTTGTTATACAACAAACAAACATGTTGGTTTGTTTTAGAAACCTTTTCTAAATGCACATGTGATTGTGCTGGTATTAAAAAGATTGTTAATCAAGAATGTGTGGATTATTGTTTCCAACGCTCCAACACTTTGTGTCTTTGTCTTTAGTAAATAACACCCACCAGTGCTTTGTAAGGTTACACAATCACGCCATTTTCAGGACTCATCACATTTCTGTCAGGGTCAGCTAAAACAAACACAAGCAGTAAATGTCATGAAAGATTTGAGTAGTTATTTGTTTTTTTTTATTTGAAACAGGGTTTCAGACATTGGCATATTGATAGCCCCCCTACCCGCAAAGAATTCAAGGTATCTTAGCCGGACATCACGGGCACTCGGGGGGGGCAAGCCAGGACGGCCACTTTCAAGCGCCGTCAGGCTTGTTTCATTTTGAAGTCCAGCCTCAGGCCCAACTGAGCCAGCATAGTTGGCAGAATGTTGCCGTAAAAAGTTGTGTAGAACACAGCACGCCAGGATAATATGATTCAGTTTGTACTCCGCCATGTGTATGGGTGTAAGAAATAGGCGCAATCGGCTGGCCATGATTCCAAATGTGTTCTCCACCACTCTTCTGGCTCTGGCCAGCCGGTAATTAAAAACCCTCTGGTCCGGGGTTAGGGTCCTCATCGGGAATGGCCGCATAAGATGGTACCCCAGCGCAAATGCTTCATCAGCAACGAAGATGAATGGCAGTCCTTCCACATTGTCTTCTGGAGGTGGCAAGTCCAAGCTGCCATTCTGGAGACGCCTGTAGAACTCCGTCTGGGCGATGACTCAACCATCGGACATTCGGCCATTCTTCCCCATGTCCACATACAGGAACTCATAAGTAGCCGACACCACTGCCAACATCACAATACTATTGAACCCCTTATAATTATAATAGTACGACCCCGAGTTGGGGGGGTGGGACAATGTGGACGTGTTTCCCATCAATTGCCCCTCCGCAGTTAGGAAAGTCCCACCGCTGGGCAAAGTGGGAGGCCACAGTCTGCCATTCCTGTGGCGTGGAAGGAAACTGTGGAGTCAAACAAAAAAAAATTAGTCATTTTGCACATAAACAGGGAAAGCTGATTAGACACAAACATTCTTGTCCAACAATCAAGATAACATTTATTTGAGGGAGTTTTTAAAGACCAAAGCATAAGGTACACCTATCAGATTCCGCCCCCCCCCCCCCCCCCCCATGGGCCATTTCTAACATTATAGGGGGGGGGACTCTTCGACAGGTAACCCTCTCCACTTCATTGAGAGATGAATGCCTAAATAATGTGTATTATTTGAACAGCCCCTCCTTAGTTACACTATTGACAGCCCACTGGACAGGTAAGAAGTGTCATAATACAAAGATATAAATACACATTGTACACATTTGAGCACATTTGGACATTCTGCTATTACCTATCAAGATAATAATAGTATACAGAAACTTGAAACAGCACCATTTGAAAGTATACAGGCAGGCCCTTGTACTACATGCTTTGGGGAATTCATCCATAAATCTGAGCACAAAAGAGATGGGTATAGTGTTATGGGTTTGGAAAAGTCAGCAGATAGATGATTGAGGATAGATAGAGAATTTGTATCAGCTGACTTAGCAGTTGGGGGGAGGGAGGGTATAAAATGATTTGGGGACCCCCCAAAAAAAGCCTCTGGCACTCTGCCTGAATTTAAAGCACAAATCACATTTAAAAACATTTTAGGGGGTGTTTGGGGTAAAGCACTACTATGAAGCTGATAAAATACATTGTTAAGTGACTACATGAGGTGAATATAAGGCCAGGAGACCATGCTGGGGAGGTAAGTGAAGGCAAATATGTATGAAGGACAAAAAAAATCGTTACATAAAAATCCAGCATGCATGAGGACAAAGGGGACATTCACAGCATATTATAATCATGGTAATTAGGGAATGAGGAAAGAAATACAAAATATTAGCAAACATTAAATACAATAAAATGTGATATTAAAGGATATAAATCTTACCTTAATATACTCCTTCTGCAGGACCTGGATGATGGCAAAACAGGTCTCTGGGATAATGATCCCCAGAGCCTGGGGGGAGATGCCTGTCGAGAACTTGAGGTCCTGCAGGCTTCTCCCGGTCGCCAAGTACCGCAGGGTGGCGACTAGCCTCTGCTCCGGAGTGATGGCTTGCCTCATGCAGGTATCCTGCCTGCTGATATAGGGGGTCAGCAAAGCCAACAAACGGTGAAATACGGGGTCCGTCATCCGGCGAGAGTTCCTAAAATCATCAGAATTATTCTCACGGATCTCACGGAGCAAAGGCATATGACAGAACTAGTCACGCTGAAGCAACTAATTCTTGGTCCATAAACTCCATGTCATGGTCAGGACCCCAACACCAAGCCCCTGCACAGCACGAACTCTACGAGGAGTACATGTACGCAACATGGCTAGAAAACGGTCGGCTGCTCAGAACGCAGTGACAGAACGCACTGAAGAACAGCAAGGCCTGTGAAGAGCGACCTGAAAAACAGTAACGAGCGGACAAGATCGCACTGAATAGTACAATACGAACTGACTGCACGCACTAAAGAGTAGATACAAACCCACAAGTAGGGATGACCAGAAGTTTTGGCCGGGGTTCCCCTTAATATCCATACCAGACCTGAAGGGCCTGGTATGGAATTTAGGGGGACTCCCACGTCATTTTTTTTTTTAAATTTTGGTTCGGGGTTTCCCTGTGTTGAATTCCCATGCCGTTTTTATCAATGAACTTCTATGTGTATTGTCGGCAATGCAATAGCCGCGGGTAGTTTTAAATGGAATTTTTCCTTCGAAATGTCATTTTGCTGTCAGACTGTTCTAAACAAGGGAAACATGCGCCCCTTTACAGGCATACTATAGACACCCCCCAGGTACGAAATTTAAAGGGATATTACACTTTTATTGTTTGACTTTAAGCATTATTAAAATCACTGCTCCTGAAAAAAGGGCCGTTTTTAAAACTTTTTTTTGCATTGATCCATGTCCCCTGGGGCAGGACCCGGGTCCCCAAACACTTTTTATGACAATAACTTGCATATAAGCCTTTAAAATTAGCACTTTTGATTTCTCCCATAGACTTTTAAAGGGTGTTCTGCGGCATTCGAATTTGCCGCGAACACCCCAAATTGTTCGCTGTTCGGCGAACTTGCGAACAGCCAATCTTCGAGTCGAACATGAGTTCAACTCGAACTCGAAGCTCATCCCTACCCACAAGCACAAACTGAACAGCAGAAAACGATCTGAAAACCACGAGTCTGAAAAAGCGCGAATTGTCTCTCACCAAACTTTTACTAACACGAGATTAGCAAAAGGAGCCCAAAGGGTGCCGCGCTTGGTTCTGAACTGGCCTTTTCTCGTCGTACGTGGTGTACGTCACCGTGTTCTTGGTGATCGGAAATTCCGACAACTTTGTGCGACCGTGTGTACGCAAAACAAGTTTGAGCCAACATGCGTCGGAAAAAACCCATGGATTTTGTTGTCGGAATGTCCGATCAATGTCCTATCGTGTGTACGGGGCATTACTGTTACTATTACTAAAGTTCTTCTTGCGACCAGCATTCTCCAAGAGGGTACCATATATACTCGAGTATAAGTCGAATTTTTCAGCCCTTTTTTTGGGGCTCAAAGTTCCCCCCTCGACTTATACTCAAGTCACTGCCGTCTGTCTGCATGATCAGCGTGTCATGCAGGCAGACGGCGGCCGGCGTGTGATAATACCGTTTGGAGGCTATTCCAGTTTTCAAAAGCCGCGCCTCCTGCTTGTCTGTGATAGGCTGAACACTCCATTTCCCAGCAGTCAGTGTACAGCCTATCACGGACATTCTCTCATCCTCGTCCGTGGTATGAGAATGAGAGAATGTCCGTGATAGGCAGAACACTCAGCAGCCTATCACAGACGAGGAGGAGGCGCGGCTTTTGAACAGTGGAATGGCCGAAGTGTATTATCATACGCTGATCGGAGGATGGAGATCGCCACAGGGAGTTTGTACAGGACACAGGCAGGCTGCACAGGGACACAGAACACATGCACACAGGACACATGCACATGTACAGGACACAGGGACACATACACAGGACACATGTACAGGACACATGTACAGGACACAGGGACACATACACATGTACAGGACACAGGGACACATGCACAGGATGGCATGCAGCTGCCTCTTTTTCCACTTACAGTAGCTGCTGCATTTCTCACCCTCGTCTTATTCTCGGGTCAATACGTTTTTCCCAGTTTTTTGTGGTAAATTAGGGGCCTCGACTTATACTCGGATCGACTTATACTCGAGTATATACGGTAATTCTATTTTTCTCTATGGCGAGACATGCTGCTCTATCTATATTCTATTTGTCGTACTCTTGTGAATGAAGTCGTGAGGCTATAATGTTGCACTCCTTATTAAAACCTTCCTCAGAGCAGATAAGTCTGGCCCTGGTGAACTCCCCCATCGGAATGGATCGTTTGGTGTGTGCAGGACATTGATTGTTTTAAACCAGTAGCATCCCACCATAGCCAAATTTCTTTCATGGAGGTCACTTTTAAATTATTAAAAGAGGTTGTACATGTATTTTCCTCTGACAGAGGGATGGGATCCTTAGTATATACTTGTGAAATTTTTGATTATCTATCCATGTTGTAGTCCTTGTAGCTGTGTTGTATAAACTGAAATGTTCAAAAATATATGACATGTACTCACTGTTGTAATTTGTGGCAGTGCATATAAGAGTCAGCAACTTCCATAAAATGTATAGATAAGGAAATCCTTACTTCCACGGAGCATATAACAGGAGATACAGAATGATTCGATCAAAGGTTGTATGGCTCAGAACAGTGGAAAACAAAGTCTTACTTTGGAAGTTTGCAGTCATGGTGTCCAAGCCGAGGTGTCCTCCGACACACCAATAGACAAATGGTCATCAAGAAAAAGAAGCATCCGGCAACTCCATAACATCAAGCGTATTTATTGTAAAGCCTTCACAGTGAGTACAGTCAGCAGCACATTAGTTTCGGCGATAAGCCTTGTTCACAGCACACATACTGTATATGTTGAAAAGCACAAGCGATGGGCATAGTACAATGCCCATAACTCCAGGACTTTTTTGAACTTCCATCTCAATTTGGAATTTAGTTTTGATAGTCATAAGGATGCCATTACTTTAACAGGCTGTCCAGCTCAGAGCTTGGTTGCAGGCAATGCCTTACTTCTGGCTACTAGTTGCCATCCTGTACACACTTAACGATCCATTCCGATGGGGGGTTCACCAGGGCCAGACGTAACTGCTCTACTGAGGAAGGTTTTAATAAGGAGTGCAACATTATAGCCTCAAGACTTAATTCACAAGAGCACGACAAATGGAATATAGATAGAGCAGCTTGTCTCGCCACGAAGAAAAATAGAATTACCCTCTTGGAGAATGCTGGTCGCAAGAAGAGCTTTAGTAATAGTAAGAGTTCTAATGACAGGGAAACAAGTTCAGTCACTTTTGTAACTGCCTTCTCCTTGGAATTTAATAAGATTAAAAACATTATTTTAGTTACATAGTTACAGTTGTGCTCATAAGTTTATATACCCTGGCAGAATTTATGATTTCTTGGCCATTTTTCAGAGAATATGACTGATAACACAAAAACTTTTCTTTCGCTCATGGTTAGTGTTTGGCTGAAGCCATTTATTATAAATCAACTGTGTTTCCTCTTTTTACATCATAATCATAACAGAAACTACCCAAAGGACCATGATCAAAAGTTTACATACCCCATTTCTTAATACCATGTATTGCCCCCATTAACATCAATGACAACTTGAAGTCTTTTGTGGTATTTGTGGATGAGGCTCTTTATCTTCTCAGATGGTAACGCTGCCCCTTCCTCTTGGCAAAAAGCCTCCAGTTCCTGTAAATTCTTGGGCTGTCTTGCATGAACTGCACGTTTGAGATCTCCTCAGAGTGGCTCAATGATAGGAGACTGAGATGGCCACTCCAGAACCTACACTTTATTATGCTGTAGCCAATGACAGGTCGACTTAGCCTTGTGTTTTGGATCATTGTCATGTTGGAATGTCCAAGTACGTCCCATGTGCAGCTTCCTGGCTGATGAATGCAAATTTTCCTCCAGTATTTTTTGATAACATACTGCATTCATCTTGCCATCAATTTTAATCAAATTTCCTGTGCCTTTGTAGCGCACACATCCCCAAAACATCAGCGATCCACGTCCTTGTTTCATATTAGGAATGATGTACCTTTCATCATAGGCCTTGTTGACTCTTCTCCAAATGTAGTGTTTATGGTTGTGGCCAAAAAGCTCAATTTTGGTCTCATCACTCCAAATGACTTTGTGCCAGAAGGTTTGAGGCTTGTCTCTGTGCTGTTTGGCGTATTGTAAGCGGGATACTTTGTGGCATTTGCATAGTAATGGCTTTCTTCTGGCGACTCAACCATGCAGCCCATCTTTCTTCAAGTGCCTCCTTATTGTGCATCTTGAAACAGCCAAACAACGTTTTCAGAGAGTCCTGTATTTTACCTGAAGTTATTTGTGTGTTTTTCTTTGCATCCCAAACAATTTTCCTGGCATTTGTGGCTGAAATTTTAGTTGTTCGACCTGTCCGTGGTTTGGTTTCAACAGAACCCCTCATTTTTCACTTCTTGATAAGAGTTTGAACACTGCTGATTGGCATTCTCAATTCCTTGGATATCTTTTTATATCCCTTTCCTGTTTTATTCAGTTCAACTACCTTTTCCTGCAGATCCTTTGACAATTCTTTTGCTTTCCCCATGATTCAGAATCCAGAAACGGCAGTGCAGCACTGGATGAAAGATGCAAGGGTCTGTCAGGAGTCCAGAAACTCATTGACCTTTTATACACACACACTAATTACAAGCAAGCAGATAACAGGTGAGGATGGTTACCTTTAATAGCCATTCAAATCCCTTTGTGTCAACTTTAGTGCATGTTATCAGGCCAAAATCACCAGGGTATGTAAACTTTTGATCAGGGTCATTTGGGTAGTTTTTGTTGTGATTATGATTTAGAAAGAGTAAACACAGTTGATTGATAATAAATGGCTGCAGCCAAACACTAGCCATGAGTGAAAGAAAAGTTTTTGTGTTATCATTCATATTCTCTGAAAAATGGCCAAGAAATCATAAATTTTGCCAGGGTATGTAAACTTATGAGCACAACTGTACATAGTTACATAGTAGGTGAGGTTGAAAAAAGACACAAGTCCATCAATAGTCCATTATAGATAAATATTTACCAATACTTGCCATGGATGGAGATTTGACACCAATACTTAGGTCGGGCTGTAGGTTTTCAAGACGCCGTGTTAAAACGCTAGGAGGCCTTTTGTCCCTAAGTTTGTTTGAGTCGCAGCAATACAAAAAAATTGGTTGAACACTGTGGGCCCTTACATTTGTGGGAATAACACATGACATTAACACACTCTAGATAACACAAGACAGTAGTTTCATGTGCCACAGGACGAGAATTCACGATTTGTGAATATATCAACTATGGCATTATCAATATTGTATATGTTGTGGAGTGCGATAAATGTAACAAACAATATGTGGGTTGCACCATGAGACCAATGAGAACTTGAGTCAGCAAACATTTTCATGGTGCATCTTACAGTACTGACAAAGGCTTATCCTAAGCACTTTAAGTATGAACATAATGACAATATGGCGTCCTTTTCGTACTCAGGTATGTAAAAAGTTAAATTATCCTCACGTGGGGGGGGGGACATCCACCGTGCACTTCTTTCACATGAAGTCTTGTGGATTTTCCACTTACAGACAAGGGTACCTGCGGGAATGAACCACCAATATGATGTGGACCTTTTCATGAAATAAGTTAAAAAAAAGTCCTGAAGTTATGGGCATTGTACTATGCCCATCGCTTGAGATACATATTTTTTTTATATTTTTACATATTTGTTCATTAAAGATTCTCTCATAGAGCTTTTAATATATGTATTTTCTCAGATGTCAAAATAGTCTTTGTATGTTTTGTATCTCATGTGTTGTATTATAGCTAGACTCTTTGCTTCTCACTTGTCATCTTCACATCTGTTGACAATTTGTAACCAATCACCTGATTTCAATTGAACACATTGTTGATTGGAGAGGAGCAGTAGTCACGTGATAGTCTCTTATGTATAAATGTTCATGCTTTTCAACATATATGTTTGCTGTGAGCAAGGCTTATCGCCGATACTAGTCTGCTGCTGACTGTACTCACTGTGAAGGCTTTACAATAAATATGCTTGATGTTATGGAGTTGCCGGCTGCTTCTTTTTCTTGATGACCTATTTTCTTTTTTCCCCTGGAATTCACCTTTAAAGCTAAAGCTATACATCCCTTAGTAAAAGCAACAATAAAAACAGTATGGTAAGTTAACTGCATATTTTGCTACAACCATACAAAATAAATAGTCACACACAAAAACAATAAGGCTTGCAAAATATTTTATTAGAAATGATAAGAAATGTTACAGAAGAAGAAGAAACATCTGTGCAATTAGCACAGTCACAAAAATCTTATTCCCATCACAGGATGGAGCTTCTAAGGTATACTAGGTGGAGCCTCTACTGTACTTAGGTCATATGATTTCCACAAGCCTGGCTATTGTGCAATCTGCAGCTATTACACCCTGTCTCTTGCATGGAAGTAAGCCATGCTAGCAAATTCCTATACAAAATCACTGAAAAAAACACCAATATATATCAAATGTCAGGAAAATA
Organism: Aquarana catesbeiana; assembly: GCF_042186555.1. Taxonomy (NCBI): domain Eukaryota; kingdom Metazoa; phylum Chordata; class Amphibia; order Anura; family Ranidae; genus Aquarana; species Aquarana catesbeiana. The sequence continues at coordinate 173,824,038 of NC_133335.1, read as the reverse complement.
AACATAAAATCATCATAATGACAGAGTAGCTGTGTTTAAATCAATGATATATATAAAGAAACTATTGCTCAGTACAGTGAAGCACCAGGGTTTCCACTCCTGGCAAGCTTACTATGGGAAGGCTTGCAAGCCTCTTCTTGTCTGGTCAAGTAAACAGTACTTATTGCATGGGACCAGATTGAAGTATCAATGAATTCATAAGCTAGCTAGTGCAATCTTGGTGCCAGTAAAAAATTGTGAGGTGTCCAGGAATCTATGCTACCATTGACAATAATGGAAATGGCTTTAAACAGTTAGGTGGCAATGTTTTAGGTGTTCTGGTGACCTGGCTCCTGGGATTGTTCAAGCCAGTTTATTGCATTGCTGTAAAACTGTCACTCTGCACTGCTTTTTTTGATAGTCTATTTTATCTCCATTTTAGGTAGCTATTAATTTGGTGAATGTGGTAGAATGAAGATAGCACCAAGCACATGGTTCACAGTCCAGTTCAATTTTTATTTATCCAGCAGATTGGTGACCAGAGCATGCCCTTTATCCATGATAAAGAAATCTACTCCAGGATACAAATTCTCAGTCCAGCCTACTCTCAACCCTCACCTGCAGGAGCCCTAATAAAGGGGGATCGGTATCTTTTTTTTGATGACCATAATTTGATCTGATCTGTAAACCATACACCTGCCACTCATAATTCTATTACATCTACGATTGTGATTGGGTCCCTTTTCTTCTAACCCATCGGCTTTCAGAGAGCAGCCAGTTAACTAATACAACAAAAGATCTAAATGTCTACAAAAATCCTAAGCTAGCGCTCCACCGACATATCTTCATTATTATGGTGATACAGGATACTGCATAAGAAAAGATTATTTTGCAATGGATTATTTTTTTATTATAGTGAATAGGGATAAAGCTCTAGAAAAAAAATGGTGGTATTGATCTAAGCTTCCAATGTACCAGTATTTTAGGTTGGCTACTCAAGCTACACCAGTCCTTGTAACATTCAGTATGCATATTTTAAAGATTATTCCCTTCCTAAATGAAATGAAAAAGACTGCATAATTGGCGGCAGAATTTCTCCAGCATGATGGGAGATCTCTGGCCATCTTTACAACCCTTTCATTATGTGTATTAATGGTATTTGGAATCACCCACATAGTTGCTGAAATTGGAATATTCATACTTATTCTGTTGAATGTTCACAACAAACTCAGTAAGGTCCTCTGCTAATTACATAAATACAATTGCATTATTGAAAGGTCATGCATTAAGTTCTAGGACAGTGTATAGACACATTCCCAAAATAATGTTATAGCCATTACAAAATGTTAACACCATCCCACATGGCAAAGCAGGCCTCAAAATATTGAGTTTGTGATACAATCAGAGATTTTGATTTGCTTCTAGCAGCAGAGGAGAACTACATGTTGTAAAGCCTCAGCTGATCCTTCAAGTCGACTTCTGACATCATCCCAAAGGTCTCCTGATTCTTCTCCATCATCCTAAAGATGGCACCCAGCTGTTCCCTCTGTACCCTGGTAAGGAGAATACATGATGCATCCATCTGTGATATAACATATGCCACATACAGGACTACAATCCAATTCACCCTGGAGAGCTTGCAATCTAACTGGTGGGATTGATACAGTTTTTAAAAAACCTATAAAAGCTTAGCTGGGATTAAACCCATCTGAAGCTTCTCTCAAAAACCAATAAATTAACGCCAGGTGCAGCAAGAGAGTAAATGTTTAAGATCTTTTGATTTCATTGCACATGAGCTGCTTTGGGATGAATTCAGCTTGTCCCCTGTCAGTAGGTTGCAGAGAAGACCACTGTTCTCTTTAGATAAGCAGCAGACTCCCTGCAGCAGTTTGAAGCTCCATGCTACTTGCACAGCTCTAGCTATGAATCAGCATAGGGGTGGGGTTCGGACTGCTTCAGAGAAGCTGCTGCTTACAAACCGTGGCTCACAGGCAGAAGACAGGCTGCAAAGGTAAGAGCTCACCCATTTACTGCATCCTTAGTTGATTTATTGACTAAGGGGAGCTTCAGTTATTCTTTAAATGGGTATATTCCAAATACCACACATTATATAACAAAGAACATTTGTAACAATTTAGTGTAATACTTTTCAAGACTACCTGGAGAACAGGCAAGGTTCACTATATTATTACAAATAGCTCTGTCCACTGGCAGCCATTATGTGGACCTAGTAGGCAAGCTAAACAGGTAATGTGATAAAAGGCAAAACAAACAAAACATCTGTATAGTTATTATATTACTACTGCATATTATGTGTGAGGACAGCTAGTGAAGTATATATCATGGTGATAAGGGGGGGGGGGGGGGGGGCAGAGCACTTAGGGATAGCAATGTACTAATCAAATCACTGTATGTATATTATTGATAATTCAATGTAACAAAACCCAGCTACCTAATGCAATGGCAGATCAGCACTTTCAAGGAAATATGGACTTATTTAATAACATGCAAAATGTAATGGTATACAGTAACCCATAGCATCCATTCAGATATTCATCTTAAGCAGCTACGATTGGGCACAATACTGAAAGCTGATTTCTGACTGGTTGCTGGGGATTTCAGGTTTTCCAGCACTTTGCCCTGCTATTAAAAAAATCCATTATAAACATTTATATATCCACACTAATATCTAGCAATGACAGTCCAAAGTCAATGATACAATTAAAATATTTTTTTTATCTCCCATTGTTTACCACACTATATAGTGAAAATGTATATGTATTTATCTACAATGTATGTATCAAATACTTAAGGCATTATTTGCATAGTTTTTGGACTGGTTATTGCACTCAAAGAAAAAGCCTCTGGATCTTATTTTCAAGTGCTGGGATTCAAATGGCTAAAGCAAGACAGAGGTGCTATATAGACCTTTTGGTTAACAATACGTGATCAGCACTGGACTTTGCATTGGCCTTTACTGTTCAAGGCAATTCCATCTAACTCCCAGCTATACACCTCTAAAAACAGTTACTGGTTTAAATCCAACAGAAAACGGCTGGTGTTCTCCTATGGAACTGGTTCAGAATTTTGGTTTGCTCATATAATATTGTTGGGTGGGCAGGTCTGATCTTTTCAGTAAATCTCTTTAGCTGGACTGTAAGGATAACTTCTTATCATCTTCAGTTCTGTAGAAAGACAAAAACAAGAGGAAATCACTAGTTTTAATTTAACTGGAAAAGCAGGGAGTTCCTCCCAAAATTATTTCTGTTTGACCTCATGCTTGGTATAGGATTGATAATATTTCTAAGATGCAACTAAACCTAGATTTGGAGTGTTTTATATGTAAGCCACATGCCTTTTTTTCTCTAATAATTTATTATAACTGAATAATCTATGTGGTATTGGGACCAGCAGACTTTAGATGAGTGCCACTCAATTCCACTTTAGTTTCTGGCAATATCTACTGTACACCTCATTGTTTCATCTCTGTAGCTCTGACGTAGGATATTGTTCTCACATTATACTTTTACCTACTTTTCTTACAGTGGAAAGTTCAGTGAAAAAACTTGTGTATGAACCAAAAATCCTAAAGAAGAATTCCAGGTATGGATATTTTATACATAGTTACATTGGTCCAGCTTAGACCAATCAACTATGTATATACCGTACCTGGCTGATCCCTCTGGAAGGTGAAAATCAATGAAATAGGCACTGCTACTCCAGTGAACTTCACTTGCTTCTGGGTACCGCGCAGAGTGGCTGCCCTGCTGCATTGTGAAGAGAAGAGGTCAGCAGCTCGGCACCAGCGCCATCCAGAGAATTAATGCAATGCATTTTCTGACTGGGTGAGGTGAAGAGGTGAAGGTTGATATCATGATCTCTACCTCATCTAATCAGAAAACACTTTGCATTCTATGAATAGCGCCAAGCAGCTGACCTCCTGTGTTCAGAATGCAGCACGGAACCTGGAAGCCAGTTGAGATCTGGAGATTTGGAGTAACAGTGTCTACTTCATGTATATATATATATATATATATATATATATATATATATATATATATATATATACAGTGGGGATGGAAAGTATTCAGACCCCCTTAAATTTTTCACTCTTTGTTATATTGCAGCCATTTGCTAAAATCATTTAAGTTCATTTTTTTTCCTCATTAATGTACACACAGCACCCCATATTGACAGAAAAACACAGAATTGTTTACATTTTTGCAGATTTATTAAAAAAGAAAAACTGAAATATCACATGGTCCTAAGTATTCAGACCCTTTGCTGTGACACTCATATATTTAACTCAGGTGCTGTCCATTTCTTCTGATCATCCTTGAGATGTACACCTTCATTTGAGTCCAGCTGTGTTTGATTATACTGATTGGACTTGATTAGGAAAGCCACACACCTGTCTATATAAGACCTTACAGCACACAGTGCATGTCAGAGCAAATGAGAACCATGAGGTCAAAGGAACTGCCTGAAGAGCTCTGAGACAGAATTGTGGCAAGGCACAGATTTGGCCAAGGTTACAAAAAAATTCTGCTGCACTTAAGGTTCCTAAGAGCACAGTGGCCTCCATAATCCTTAAATGGAAGACGTTTGGAATGACCAGAACCCTTCCTAGAGCTGGCCGTCCAGCCAAACTGAGCTATGAGGGGAGAAGAGCCTTGGTGAGGGAGGTAAAGAAGAACCCAAAGATCACTGTGGCTGAGCTCCAGAGATGCAGTCAGGAGATGGGAGAAGGTTGTAGAAAGTCAAGCATCACTGCAGCCCTCCACCAGTCAGGGCTTTATGGCAGAGTGGCCTGACGGAAACCTCTCCTCAGTGCAAGACACATGAAAGCCCACATGGAGTTTGCTAAAAGACACCTGAAGGACTCCAAGATAGTGAGAAATAAGATTCTCTGGTCTGATGAGACCAAGATAGAACTTTTTGGCCTTAATTCTAAGTGGTATGTGTGGAGAAAACCAGGCATTGCTCATCACCTGTCCAATACAGTCCCAACAGTGAAGCATGGTGGTGGCAGTATCATGCTGTGGGGGTGTTTTTCAGCTGCAGGGACAGGACGACTGGTTGCAATCGAGGGAAAGATGGATGCAGCCAAGAACAGGGATTTCCTGGACGAAAACCTTCTGCAGAGTGCTCAGGACCTCAGACTGGGCCGAAGGTTTACCTTCCAACAAGACAATGACCCTAAGCACACAGCTAAAATAACGAAGGAATGGCTTCACAACAACTCTGTGACTGTTCTTGAATGGCCCAGCCAGAGCCCTGACTTAAACCCAATTGAGCATCTCTGGAGAGGCCTAAAAATGGCTGTCCACCAACGTTTACCATCCAACCTGACAGAACTGGAGAGGATCTGCAAGGAGGAATGGCAGAGGATCCCCAAATCCAGGTGTGAAAAACTTGTTGCATCTTTCCCAAAAAGACTCATGGCTGTATTAGATCAAAAGGGTGCTTCTACTAAATACTGAGCAAAGGGTCTGAATACTTAGGACCATGTGATATTTCAGTTTTTCTTTTTTAATAAATCTGCAAAAATGTCAACAATTTTGTGTTTTCTGTCAATATGGGGTGTGTACATTAATGAGGAAAAAAATGAACTTAAATGATTTTAGCTGCAATATAACAAATAGTGAAAAATGTAAGGGGGTCTGAATACTTTCTGTCCATACTGTATATATATATATATATGTATACAGTATCTCAAAAAAGTGAGTACACCCCTCACATTTTTTTGTGAATATTTTATTATATATTTTCATGTGACAACACTAAAGAAATGACACTTTGCTCCAATGTAAAGTAGTGAGTGTACAGCTTGTATAACAGTGTAAAGTTGCTGTCCCCTCAAAATAACTCAACACACAGCCATTAATGTCTAAACTGCTGGCAACAAAAGTGAGTACACTCCTAAGTGAAAATGTCCAAATTGGGCCCAAAGTGTCAATATTTTGTGTGACTATCTTTATTTTCCAGCATGGCCTAAACCCTCTTGAGCATGGAGTTCACCAGAGCTTCACAGGTTGCTACTGGAGTCCTCTTCCACACCTCCATGACCACATCACGGAGCTGGTGGATGTTAGAGACCTTGCGCTCCACCACCTTCCGTTTGAGGATGCCCCACAGATGCTCAATAGGGTTTAGGTCTGGAGACATGCTTGGCCAGTCCATCACCTTTACCCTCAGCTTCTTTAGCAAGGCAGTGGTCGTCTTGGAGGTGTGTTTGGGGTCATTATCATGTTGGAATACTGCTCCGCGGCCCTGTCTCCCAAGGGAGAGGATCATGCTTTGAGGTCTGGTATGGATTAAAAAAGGGAAGCCCCTACTCTGAAAAAACGGCGTGGGGTCCCCCATAAGATCCATACCAGACCCCGATCCGAGCACGCAGCCCAGCCGGTCAGGAAAGGGGGTGGGGACGAGCGCCCCCCCTCCTGAACCGTACCAGGCCGCATGCCCTCAACATGGGGGGTGGGTGCTTTGCAACATCTGGAGAAGAGAAGAGGGAAGAAGCCAAGAAGACAAGAAGCCCAGAAGTCCGGACCTCCACTGGCAAGAGATCGGCATGAAGACAGCGGAGGAGCCGGCAGAAGAACTGGAACACCGGGAGAAGAGGCCAGAGAGAGCGGGAGAAGAGGAACCGGAGGAACCCCCGAAGCCGGAAGAAGACCCCCGAAGCCGGAAGAAGACCCCCGAAGCCGAAGGAAGAACCCCCCCGAGCTGTTTAATAAATTATTTTAAAAACCTGTGTAGTGTTTTATTATTGACACTTTTTCCCTAGGTGAATGGGTAGGGGTACCATGTACCCCATACTCATTAACATAGGGTGGGGGGCCGGGATCTGGGGGCCCTCTTATAGGGGGCTCCCGGATTCCGATAAGCCCCCTGCCCGCAAACCCCGACAACCAACGGCCAGGGTTGTCGGGAAGAGGCCCTTGTCCTCATCAACATGGGGACAAGGTGCTTTGGGGTGGGGGGGGCCCGCAGGGCACCCCCCCAAAGCACCCACCCCCCCATGTTGAGGGCATGTGGCCTGGTACGGTTCAGGAGGGGGGGCGCTCGCTCGTCCCCACCCCCTTTCCTACCCGACCGGGCTGCGTGCTCGGATCGGGGTCTGGTATGGATTTTAGTGGGGACCCCACGTCGTTTTTACGGCATAGGGGCTTCCCTTTAAAATCCATAACAGACCTAAGGGCCTGGTATGCCCCGCGCTCGCCGCAATAGGAAAATTTGTTTTTCCTATTGCAGCGAGCGCGAGATGCAATACCCTGCCCTTGCGTCGTATCTGGTCTGTCGGACCAGCATACAGACGAGCGGGATTTCCGTCGGACCAGCACACAGACGAGCGGACTTTCTGTCAGAAACTGAGTCGGACGGAAAGATTTAAAATATGTTTTAAATCTAGGTCCGGCAGACTTTTGGGGAAAAAAAGTCCGCCGAAGCCTACACACGGTCGGATTGTCCAGCGGACCCTGGTCCAAGTATGCCGGAAAGTCCGCTCGTGTGTACGCGGCATTAGGCTGGCCACAATAAAAGGCCACTCTAAAATGTGCAGTTTTACTGTATTGTGGGGGGGTCCGAAAACAAGTCAATATCTGGTGTGACCACCATTTGCCTCACGCAGTGCAGCACATCTCCTTCGCATAGAGTTGATCAGGTTGTTGACTGTGGCCTGTGGAGTGTTGGTCCATTTCTCTTCAGTGGCTGTGCGAAGTTGCTGGATATTGGCAGGAACTGGAACACGCTGTAGTATACGCCGATCCAGAGCATCCCAAACATGCTCAATGGGTGACATGTCTGGTGAGTATGCTGGCCATGCAAGAACTGGGATGTTTTCAACTTCCAGAAATTATGTACAGATGCTAGCAACATGGGGCCGTGCATTATCATGCTGCAACACGAGGTGATGGTTGTGGATAAATGGCACAACAATGGGCCTCAGGATCTCGTCACGGTATCTCTGTGCATTCAAAATGCCATCAATAAAATGCACCTGTGTTCATTGTCCATAACATACACCTGCCCATACCATAACCCCACCGCCACCATGGGCCACTTGATCCACAACGTTGACATCAACATACCACTCACCCACACGGTGCCATACACACTGTATGCCCTCTGCCATCTGCCCTATACAGTGAAAACCAGGATCCATACTTGAAGAGAACACCTCTCCAAAGTGCTAGACACCATCGATCGAATGTAAGCATTTGTCCACTCAAGTCGGTTACGACGACGAACTACAGTCAGGTCGAGACGCCAATGAGGACAACGAGCATGCAGATGAGCTTCCCTGAGACAGTTTCTGACAGTTTGTGCAGACATTCTTTGGTTAGGGAAACCGATTGTTGCAGCAGCTGTCCGGGTGGCTGGTCTCAGACGATCTTGGAGGTGAAGATGCTGGATGTGGAGGTCCTGGGCTGGTGTGGTTACATGTGGTCTGCTGTTGTGAGGCCGGTTGGATGTACTGCCAAATTCTCTGAAATGCCTTTAGAGACAGCTTATGGTAGAGAAATGAACATTCAATTCAAGGGCAACAGCTCTGGTGGACATTCCTGCAGTCAGCATGCCAATTGCTTGCTCCCTCAAAACTTGCGACATCTGTGTGATAAAACTGCACATTTTAGAGTGGCCTTTTATTGTGGCCAGCCTAAGGCACACCTGTACAATAATCATGCTGTCTGATCAGCATCTTGATATGCCACACCTGTGAGGTGGATGGATTATCTCGCAAAGGAGAAGTGCTCACTAACACAGATTTAGACAAATTTGTGAACAATATTTGAGAGAAATAGGCCTTTTGTGTCCATAGAAAAAGTCGTAGATCTTTGAGTTCAGCTCATGATAAAAAAGGGACACAAAAGTGTTGCGTTTATAATTTTGCTCAGTGTATATATAGCTACATTGGTCCAAGCTGAAACAATGTGGTTATGTACAAAATATCCATACCTGAAATTTTTTTTTTACTACATGCGGCTTGACAGCATAGCTTACCTGTGGCAAACAGGATAAGCTCCTATTGAATTATGTGAGTAGGTCATTTTGTTTTTAAGATTTTAGGCCTATATCAATGAGCAAATGCATTTTGCTTTTCACATCATTTTGCCCTCATTCACACTGAAGGGGGTTTGAAATCGTGCGAGTTCAGCTGAACTTGCACAATTTCAAACCCGCATTTCAGTGCGAGTTCAGGGGGGATTTGACAGACATCTGTGCGGGATCATGCCCAGATGTCTATTGAAATCGCCCCCGAAGTCGCCAAAAGTAGTGCATGAACTACTTTTGGGAATCGGTGCAGTGCCATTGCCGGCAATAGGCTCTAATTTGGCATGCGATTTGACATGTCAAATCGGCCCAATGTGAACAGGGGCTAAGACATGCTTCTGAGATCATATAGCATCTTAACTTCACCGGGACTCTGTTGCTGGGTCTCTGCACTTATGTTACTAGTTCTATCCAGCCGTCAATGGCCATGGCCATTTTTGTGATCTCAGTTTTTCTGTTGGACAGTAGGGATCAGAACCAACATTTTTTTTTAATCTCTTTTATTAGTGTTTAGAGATAGTATACAAGCAAAAGAGAACAATATAAAAGATGAGCGATGAAACAGAACTAGCAATTTTATTGAGAAGGATTTGCTGCTGGAGTATATGAGACTTATAAGAAACAAGTGTGTGATTCATCTCGCTAGCTTTAACCAAAAAATAAAGCTCACAAGGCCTTGAAAACAGCAGAATAGGGCTGTTTAGGTGCATTCCTAATCAATGCTATGAATGAATAGGACAATATGTTTCTTATGCTATAAACAAACAGTTATTTTTGCCACCAGGAGTAGCACTCAGGCCACGTTCCTGATGTGATAAGCCTGGGTTTTAAAGGATTAGAGTTAAGGTTATGGTCTTCACCAATTGGCTTTTGTTTCCTTGAAACAAGTTTTACATTCCAAATCTATGAAAATGCAAATCCCATTTGAAGCAGGTCATAAGGAGGTCAATTGCCAGTCATATGCACTTGTCAATCAATTCTAAATGATCTCAGAAGTGTCTCACTTGATGTAAAACCAAAGTCCAAAGTCCATCAACACAGGCCTTTAGAGTAAGGATTTTAGGGGTTGTGTTAGATTAAAATTTAGGGTTAAAGTGATTGTAGAGGATTATTTTAAAATAACAAGCATGTCTATACTTACCTGCTCTGTGCAATAGATTTGCACAGAGCGGCCCCGATTCTCCTCTTCTTGGGTCCCCCACAAGCACTCCTGGCTCCTCCTCTCTTGCTGGTGCTCCCATTAGGAAACTGATTCCCATGGGCTCACTTCCGAGCCCCTCTGCTGCGTCCATTGACACAGACAATGGACGCAGCCCTGTCCCCCACTCCCTTGTCACTGGAGTTGACTGACAGGAGTGGAAGCCAATGTCTCTTGCTGATATCAATCTGCCCAATGAGGAGGGAGACAGCGGTAAAGGCTGCTGCTCTCGTGCACATTGCTGGATCAGATCGGGCTCAGGTAAGTCTAAGGCAGGGGGCTGGGGAGATCCTGCAGCAGAGAAGGAGTTTTACCTTAAAGCATAGAATGCATTAAGGTAAAAAAACCTTGAGGATTTAGAACTACTTTAAAGCTGAACTCTAGGCCAATAGATAAATGCGCATTTAAAATTAATACATGGAAACTGCTTTACCTGCCAATGATTGTCACTTCTATTCAGCCTGTAATCCCCTGTCAGATAATACAGCCAGGATCGTGACCTCACTACTCTCTACTGCAACTAAAGAACCGATCTTGGTCACCTAGCCTGCCAACTGCACAATGAAGGAACTGCAGAACAATGATTAGATCATCTCACATTATTGAATTACAGCACTGTTCACAGCATCAAAGCCCTGATTTGCCAACGGGGCTGCCCCTCTTTCTTCTGCTTGGGGGGTGCTGTGGGTAGGAATAAAAAAGGTGGGCAGCTAGACAGATTTGGGTATTTATGACAGTAAAAATACATTTAATGTTCTTCTAATAAGTGCATAACTAAAGCTTTATATTGCCACAGGGTTTAGCTTTAAGGTTAAGTGTTTGGCTTCAGGGTTAGGTTAAGGTTTAAGTGTTAACTATTTGGGCCAGGGTAAGAACATTGTTAGGGGTTATGTTAAAATATAACTGTATCTATTGAACAAGTTGTCCTTAAAGCATGTCCTCACCATCCTAAATGCAGCAGACCCAACCCTCTTCATCTTGCACTTGCGAGCCATGGCCCCTATATTCTTATGGGGTGCTGCACTATTGGCTGCCTCCATAGGTCCTGGGGAATACAGATCTTCCCATAGAAATAAATAAGGCTGCAGCGAGCATGTACAGCATGAAGAAGAGATGGTGGGGATGTTTTCAGGAGAAAGGCTGTGCAGCTCTGGGAAGTTCCACACAATTAAAATCACTGGAGTGGGTTAGAAGGAAAGTACTGGACCTGGTGGGCTGAACTCAGGGGTATGCCTTAAAGGACAAATTATACAATTTGTCCTATTTTACAGCCCAGGTAAAGGAAGGGGGTACATGTTAGGGTCACAGTTAGTACTAGGGCGTCAAGGCATGAGGTAGTGTACTTTAATCCACTTTTTTAACATGGAAAACTCCACACCAAACACTACCAGCATGGAGTTCTCTGCTTTAAAACATAAGGTGCTTAAACAACCTATATGGTGACTTGTTTTAGTCAAAACCAAGTAGCAAGAAAAAAGAATTAAAATAGTGCAATTGATGCTGCTAATGAGTTTGATGTTCTTTACTACCTGCGGGTCTTAGTAGGTTGGTTTGGCTAATCATACAGCATAAAAATAAAACAAGCGTCTTTTTGTGGTTGTAAGCAAGAAATCATACGACAGCAGCCAATGTAGCCTTACCAACCACCCCATGGAGTGAAATGTGACCCCATGCAATGAAATCATGTTCCATCATCTGATCAATGTCTTAGTAGATGAACCAGAGATGGGTAGACTGATGTGGGCTGACAGCTGACTAGTAAAAGAAGAACTACTGATACCTCCTAATTATGTAATTATCACAAATGTTTTATTATATGAAATAAGCTGCATACAGATATCTTCAAAAATCCATTGCTCTCTATGCAGTTCTTATGTCAGCGTGGCTGCCTATACGGCAAGTCCAGATGTGAATCTCTTATACATAAAAAAGCACTGGCATACTAGTCAAGGTTACTAATACCTCCAAACTTCAACAAATATAAAATCTATTTTCCTCAATGCAAAGGGGGGCACTGTACGGGTAAAAAAGTAAATAAACCAGCCAAAGGTTTTTCTGCATATTTTTTAAAACAAGAACACAGCTGCATTCCTTTATTCATTTACTTCCCTTGGAGTTTTTTAAATGATTATATGTGAATAACATTTAAGTAATACCCAATATTAATGGAATAATTCAGATTATGTTTATACTTGTATGAGGGTTGTGACTCATTTATGTTGTGTGCACAATGATATGACCTGTGAACCTGTTAGTGAGCAATGTCTTTGTTGTCCTTTTCTCAATACATTGGTCTGATACCAGTTTAAAAGACCACAATTGTAAATAATACTGTATTCCTATAATGTGTAATTAATGCATGTATTGATAGTATTCAGCATAATAACTCTTTTTTATTTTATGTGTGGTTCACATTCTTATCCATGTATAGATGCTGACCAAGCTGACCAAGCTGTCCTATAAAAATGACAGTCATACAAGTTGGGACAAACTATGTTGGTGGTTATGAATAGTGGCAACAAGTTTTGTTTTAAAGCGGAGTTTCGCCCCCCAACCAAAGAATGAAAAGTCAGCAGCTACACATGCTGTATCTGCTGACTTTTAACTTTTAATATTAGGACACTTACCTGTCCTGGAATACAGCGATGTTGGCACCCCAGCCGATGTCTTCATCGGCTCTCGGGTGCTGCTGCCGCCATTGCCTGTTAGGGAAACCAGCAGTAAAGCCTTGCAGCTTCACAGTCAGTTCCCTTCTACGCATGTGTGAAGCATGCTGCGCTTTCTGAATGGCTCGGCGGCGGGGGAAGGAGGAGGGGGGCCAAACTTCCGAGAGATCTCGCCGTGGATGCAGCACACTAAGTGACTAAATAGATAGGTGAGCTTCCCTTCCAAATTCATAAACAATTCATTATTTACCATAAAGTGCTCATGCTTGTGTAAACGATAACACATACAATCAGTACAGATCAATAAAAACTGTGAATGTGCTAATTTATATTGCAAACATTTTTTTTTTTTTTTTTTTTATGTGCAAAGACCATGCAATATTCTTCCAGCAAGTGCACGGCATAAACAGCAGGTAAATATTTCTCCACGTGACTACTTTACCAAGAAATAATCAGCCTCTTACCAGATGTAAATGATCCCCCATGGTTAGAGAGATCAATATGCACGCAATACATATTAGCTTCTTTAAGCTGCCTCCTTCAGCCAGCACACTTTCCCAGATCCCCAGCAAGCCAGACTCGAAAGAGTTAACAGCACAGCATGTAAAGGCAATGTATCCTCAAGAAATCACAAAGGAGTCGACATGCTGTAAACAGGATACCTTTTTTTTCATCCAAATATATACTTGCTCCATCCTCCTAACGATGCTCATTGGTAGCGAAACATGTCAGGCAGGGCCTAGATGGTGACGTCACGCCCGCTGTGTCTTGGAAGCTCAGTATTTCTGTTTGTACTCTCTGTTCCTGTGTACTGTAAGTATGTATTTGGCTGAAAAATAAAGGTATCCTGTTTGGCGGTATTAAACTATGTCGGCTTCTTTGTGATTTCTTGAGTATACATTCCCTTTACATGCCGTGCTGGTAAGTCTTCTACAAGTCTGGCTTGCTGGAGATCTGGGGAAGTGTGCTGGGTGAAGGAGGCAGTTTAAAGAAGCTTCTTTGAATTAAGAGCGTACTGATCTTCCTTACCATAGGGGATCAATTACATCCGGTAAGAGGCTGATTGTTTCTTGGTGGAGTAGTCTCATGGAGAAACACTTACCTGCCATTTATACCTTGCACTTGCTGAAAGAATATTACATGGACTTTGCACATAAAAAGAAAATTGCACTATAAATTAGTACGTTCACGGTTTTTATTGGTCTGTATTGATTGTATTGCTCTGGTCACAGTAGGTAAAAAAAAAGAATTGTGAAAAAATGTGATAAAAAAAGAACAAAATGTTTAAAAATTAATTTTTTTTTTACATACTGTCACCAGTCAGTGTTCCAGATCACCAGTTTTACAATGACGCTGTACTGCACTGGTGACGGTATGTAAAAATAATAAAAAATGTGGGGAAAAAAACATTTTTTTTTTTTTTTTTTATTTCTTCATTTTTCAACAAATTACAACTCTCCGTGCCTCTTACTATATACATTGGTCTGTCTACTTTCCAAAAAGGAGTAATTTGGGGGATATTTGTATTGTTCTGGCATTTTGGGGACTAAATAAGTGAGATAGGCCAGCAGTACATCAGGATAGATCAATTTTCAAAAATATATATCATAGTTTTTGGAATCTATACCTTTCCTACAGAATAAATAATAAATACCGATTTGGATTATTTTCACCAGATATAGCTGAATACATTTTGGCCTATATTTATGAAGAGATTATTTATTTGCAAAATTTTATAACAGAAATGAAAAATGTTCAACATTTTTGGCCCTTTTTTTTATAGAAAAAATAAAAAAAAAACAGTGGTGATTAAATACCACGAAAAGAAATCTCTATTTGACTGAAAAAATGTTTAAAAATTCATATGGGTACAGGGGTTGATTTACTAAGGGCAAATAGACTGTGCACTTTTGAAAGCGCAGTTGCACTCTGCAAGTGCAGTTGCTCCAGAGCTTAGAAAATGAGGTAAAACTTCACTTTATAAAAATCAACCAATCACATACAAGGAAAATAAAAGAACAGCATTTTTTCTTCCACATGATTGAAAGATGGAAGTCAGCAGAGCTTTTGCTCATTTACTAAGCTCTAGAGCAACTGCACTTGCAAAGTGAAACTGCATTTTCAAAAGTGCACAGTAAATTTGACTTTAGTAAATCAACCCCACAGAGTTGCATGACTGAGTAATTGTCACTCAAAGTGTGACAGCGCTGAAAGCTGAAAATTGGCCTGGGCAGGGAGTGAAAGTGTCCGGTAGTGAAGTGGTTAAACCATGGGAATAAATAGTGACCATTGCAGGCATTTCTAATATAGCTTGTCCCAACCATTGTCACTTTTGCCTGTTCAGCTTAGTCTACATGTAAGTGTAGAAAAATCTAAATTAAAAAAAATGATTATGAACATTGTAATATACAAGTATTAATGGTATGCATTTTTAAGAATTCAATATTTTTGGGATAGTGATGTGCTTATTCTACATAGGACATTCAACTACAGCTAACTGTAGTGAGACATTACAATACCTCTCACTAGAACCTCAAACGGAACAGGCTAGGTTTACACTAAAAAGTGTTAATGTTTTCACTGTGCAGTGTATATAAAATTGTGTACATTTCTGTTTCATTAATAAATGCAGACTGATAATTTATATCTTGAAATTGTCCTGTACATTCTGTACATTCTGTATAAATTACTCTACAAAACATGCTATTGTGCATTACTGCATTCTGAACACTAGATGGAGACCAAGTTTCATACATTGGTATGATTAAGACACTAGATACAGCAGGAGCATTCTCATGCACACAGTTTATTACCATAGCAGTTTAAAGTTTTACCTTTTGGGAAAAAATGTAAAAAAGCACATATTTTTGCAGAAAAAAATGTATTTATTAATATTTCCGCCTGCAAAACATTGCATCTGTGGTCAGTGGATCACACGGGGGCAATGTCAGGCCCTACAGCTTTCAGCCTGTACAGCTTGTGAATAAACTACGAGTGCACTCATCAGCACCCTCAAAATTCATTGAGAATTGCAAGCCATCTGCCATGGTGGAACATGTAGTTTATTAGTTCATAGATTTCTGTGACTTAATTATGTGGCTGTGTGGGCGAAGCCCTGAACACCTGTGCTGTTTTATAAAAGTGACAGCGGGTGCTAGGAGAGGATCCCCTGCCCGCTGTCACTGTGTGTGTGGGGGGGGGGTTGCGGGGGGATCTGAAGCATGTTACAGGTTGCATCGTAAATACGGATGTACCATGCTGTAAAAATTTTGGAGGTTGACTAAAAAAAGGTATTTCCAACTTTAACCACTTCAGCCCCGGAAGATTTGGCTGCTGAATGAGCGGGCCATTTTTTGCGATTCAGCACTGCGTCGCTTTAACTGACAATTGCGCGGTCGTGCGACGTTGTACCCAAACAAAATTGACGTCCTTTTTTTTCCCACAAATAGAGCTTTCTTTTGGAGGTATTTGATCGTCTCTGCATTTTTTTTTTTTTGCGCTATAAACAAAAAAAAGAGCGACAGTTTTGAAAAAAATGCATTATTTTGTACTTTTTGCTATAATAAATGTCCCCATTTTTTTAAAAAAAGCTCATTTTTTCTCAGTTTAGACCGATATGTATCTAAATATTTTTGGTAAAAAAAAATCGCAATAAGCATATATTGATTGGTTTGCACAAAAGTTATAGTGTCTACAAAATAGGTGATTGATTTATATTTTTTGACACTATTTTAGGACCATTGGCATTTATACAGCCATCAGTGTAAAAATGTCATTGGCAGTGAAAAGATTAACACTAGAGGGCGATCAAGGGGTTAACTGTGTTCCCTGCGTGTTTCTAACTGAAGGGGGAGGGGACTGACTAGAGGAAGTGACGGATTGTGGTTCCTAGCTAATAGGAACACAAGATCTCTCACTCCTCTCAGAACAGGACAGGGATTTGTGTGTTTACACACACACTTCCCTGTTCTGCCTCTCGTGATCGCTCGTGGCCCACGGTCATCGCAACCGTCGGCTACGGGCATCGCCACCCCCCGCTGTGCAGCGGGCATGCGCGCCTGCTATCCCGATCCCGCGAGCCAACGTATAGCTACGACGGGCCGCGGAATCGTGCCGACCTGCTGCAGAAAAATGACAGCGGCTGGTGGGCAAGGGGTTAACCTTTTCTTTATAAAGGTTGTGGGGGGGATTTGCAAAGAATGCCGCAAGAGTGGAGAAAATTGCACCAGTTTCTATAAGCACACTTATTTAGTGCTTTATGCACCAAATAAATAAGAAAGTTGTATGACAATTTGTTAATTTCCTGTATGATAGCGGTGCTTAATCCACCCATACACATCCTTCATCCTGCTCCTCGCTGTCTGCCTCCCTCTCTAGAGTATTTAAAACACTGTGGTAATGGTGTATATCACTGTCATTTGGCACAGCTTGCGTAAGCTTACAGGGTACACGCAGCTAAGTGTACAGGGCATAAAGGCAGGTAATAGAATTTTATTGTAGACATAGTGGGGTTGTTTTACTAAAACTGTTGAGTGCTAAATCCGGTGCAGCTGTACATGTGTCAGAGAACCATCGTAACTAGTGCTCGTTCCCGTGCACCAGCCGTCAGCCTTAGTTCTTCTGATACGAACGTGTGGCAAGAACGAACGAGTCCCGTTCCAAGCATGCACGTTGGCGCACCCACACGAACGAGTGTACGTCAGCGCCTGCACGTTCGCACGCCAACGAATCATGCCACACGGCACCCTATTTAAATGATCAGCTTACTAGTGTCAGTGCTGGATTGTCTCAGCTCGTTCCTGTATTCTTGTTGCTGTCTTGCTTGATTGATTCTGATCCTGAACACCCAGCTTCCTTGACCATTCTCTCAGATTATCCCTGCATCCTTGTCTACCTCTGCTTCCTGCACCGACACCGGCTTGGACTTCTGACCACGATTCTGTCTCCGGATCTTGTACTCCGCTGCCAACCTGTTGATAACCACTGCCTGTCCCCGACTACGAGTCTGCCTACTGATTGTGTACCTCGCTGCCAGCACGTTGCCAACTCCTGCTTGCCCCTGACTCTGCAAGTGTTCCTGTTGGACTTTTCCTGAACAAGTCTGGTGATCAGTGCCTCACCTCTTCCACAAAGGCTCCGGTGTTCCTGATCCTGCCTGCAGGCACCTGCACCCTTCCACCGCCCTAGCAGTTCCTGTCTCAACCTCCTGGGGTGCTAGGACCGGGACCGTGCAAGAGGCCACCCTCATCATTTCAGGCTCCGCTATACGTGACAACATGGTAGCCAATCAGCTTCTAACTTCAGCTTTGTTCAATTAAGCTTTGAGAATAAAACCTGGAAGCTGATTGGTTTCTTTGCAAAGCTGTACCAGATTTTGCACTCTCCAGTTTTAGTGAACCCCAGTATGTCTCTTCTGCCTTAAAATCCTGCCTGTTTGCTGTTATGATGATTTCTTACTTAAAGTTCCACTGCAAATGGGGAAGGTAAATCCCTCGTTTTTGTATTGGTTGCAAAAGTGATAAAATGTACAGTAGATAGTCTCTTTTTTAACCGCCTCCCGTCCAACCGCCGCAGTTATACTGCGGCAGGTTGGCTCCCCTTGCACGAGCCGTCGTAGCTATACGTCGGCTCGCGGAGTAGGGATAGCAGGTACGCTCGCTGCACAGCGGGGGTTCCGGTGCTTGTTGCCAACGGTCGCGATGACGGCCAGCCGCAAGCGATCGTGAGCAGGAGAGACAGAACAGGGACGAGTGTGTGTAAACACACACTCCCCTATTCTGTTCTGACAGGAGTGACACATCGTGTGCTCCTATTAGCTGGGAGCCACGATCCGTCACTTCCTCCAGTCAGTCCCCTCCCCCTTCAGTTAGAATCACCTCCCAGGGAACACAGTTAACCCCTGGATCGCCCCCTAGTGTTAACCCCTTCACTGGCAGTGACATTTTTACAGTAATCCATGCAATTTTATAGCATTGATTGCTGTATTAATGCCAATGGTCCCAAAAATGTGTCAAAATTGTCCGATGTGTCTGCCATAATGTCACAGTCACAATAAAAATCGCAGATCGCCGCCATTACTAGTAAAAAAAAAAAATAATAATAATAAAAATGCTATAAAACTATCCCCTATTTTGTAGATGCTATAACTTTTGCGCAAACCAATCAATATACGCTTATTGCGATTTTTTTTACCAAAAATATGTAGAAGAATATATATCGGCCTAAACTGAGGGAAAAAATGTTTTTATATATATTTTTGGGGGATATTTATTATAGCAAAAAGTAAAAAATAATGCATTTTTTTCAAAATTGTCGCTCTTTTTTTGTTTATAGCGCAAAAAATAAAAACCGCAGCGGCGATCAAATACCACTAAAAGAAAGCTCTATTTTTGGGAAAAAAAGGACATCAATTTTGTTTTGGGTACAACGTAGCACGACCGCGCAATTGTCAGTTAAAGTGATGCAGTGCCGAATCGCAAAAAGTGCTCTGGTCAGGAAGGGGATAAATTCTTCCGGGGCTGAAGTGGTTAATGAAAATTTGCATTGAGAAAATAATGAGTAGAACTGGCTACAGTATATACTTCCTGCATAAAATCTCATTGACCTTAAAGGCCTGATCACACTATGTGCTCTGAATGGTGTTTGAACCCTTGCTATCACACTAACAATATCATATGTCATAGCCACATAAACATGCCATTGGCATTGATGGGGATGGAGTGGTAGAAAAAGACAGTTTGCCCACTCTTTTGTCAGTACATCTAGAACCGACAGCTACAAGAGTAGAATAAACTGTTATCTGGTTCTTCTAGGATTCAAAGTGGAAATAAATCCCAAGATTTACCTCTTTTCCAAAACAGTTACATTTAGGCCATGAATATTAACTGTCACAGTTGCTTGTGTCACAGTTGGTTGGTCTCAAAACTCATCACATGTAGCACCATGGCAACTGCAGATCAAACAAAGGCTAAGATGGCAACTTCATTGGCTGTAAAGAATGGGAGGGTTTAGTTCCACTTTAAGTTCTAGGTGTGCAGAGCCAAGGTAGGTAAACTAAGCAATGCCTCAGCATCTATAGGGGGATGCATTATTAAAAAAAAATAATAATAATTTAGCTAAAAAAAGTACACATGCATGGAAATAAACCTTTGACCGTTTTATCACCTGAGGTATTGTAGTGATTAATGAAGGGTGACTGGGTCAGTGTGAAGGGATAAGGGATAATGTAACAGACATGTTAATGAGTATTACGGGAGTCTAAATACTAACACATTGGGTGCAGCATCTTACCACACAGTGTCTGGGCACTGTACGTGTTACAGGGATGTGAGATCTGAGGTCAACTCTATCCTGAAAGGCAAATTCATGGTGCTTACATCACACAATGTACATGGAACACATCACATGTGGACAACAAAGTGATGGAGGCATCCGTTTTGTGAGGATGATGTGCGTTCGCTCACTAAGTGCACAAAATGGCTGCCCCCACCATTCACTGAAGACTAATAACTTTTAATAACTGTACCTCCTCAGTAACAACATAGTTAAAGCATTATTACAATTTTCTGTGACTTAATATTGGATGATGATCAGAGTAGAAATGTATTTGTCTTTTTAAATATCTACAGTAAAAACTTTTTTTTTGTTGTTGCATTCTGTGGCCCAGTTGAGGAGATGTCCCTCTACTTTCTTGTCAGGACAGGATGTAAAGGGAAATCATTCTTTATATCAGCAATACAACTTCAGTAAAGAAGTGGCAGGACATCTATTGGTGTTAGCACCAGTATGGATCCGAGATGTCCCGACCCTCTGGGTCAAAGATACAAAGGTTCAGTAAAATGAAAAACGGGTTAGAACTTTTGTCATGTAATTATTATTGTCTTCCCATCCCATTGACAACTGCTCTCCTCATTTATTGTCCTGCTCCTCAGGCACAGGAAGTGAGGTGAAATCTCCCTAACGGAGATCACAGAAAATGATAAAAAATTGTCACACATAGTTAATAAGTCTATCTGACTAGAGTTGGGCCTTATTCAAGCAGATCTTACATGTACTGTAAATGGAACATTCACTTACATACATCACTCTTACCCACCCCTAAATACAAAAGAAACATAAAAAAAATGATCCAAAAAATGTACCTTGTCCCCTACTTCTTACGGTTTAAGGAAGTGGTGAGGAACACAAGAAAGCGTGGGAAGTTTGGGTGTCCAGCCCTCTCAGAAGGCACAGTGATCCCATGCATCTCAGAAGCGTGGAAGCTGGGCTAAGGTATTTTTATTATTATTTTTGGACATTTTTTGTTTATTTTTTCAATGGATTTTGTAAGCCATTTGTATTTACTGGGGTGGGGCTATAAGTATCATAGATCTTCCATGTTCATGGAAGGTCCACTTTAAATTATTTTTTTCTAAAGTGCTACTTTTTTTTTTTTTTTAGATGATGGGCAAGTGTAGCAGTCTGTCCTATGATTAAGTGGTACAGACCTGCTTTATAGGGTGATCAGTCTAATGATGGGATCACCAGCCAGGAAGTGATATATTAAAAGTGACTAAATGATATCTTAATTCTTCAAATATAATCCATACACATTCGCTACTTAATGGTTCTTTAACCTCCCTGGCGGTATGATTATGTCAGATTTTGATGCTCAAAGCGGTACAATGTTTTGCATGGATATTTGGCGTTTTATATTGTAGGCCTGTAATTCTTAGAAATAACACACTTAAATCTGTCCAAACAAGAGTCTAGTAGACATCCCGGACATGATAAAGTTTGAAACACGAAATCCTAAATTAGAATATAATAAATAACTATAAATACTTATAACAAATAATATAATAATAATAACATTTATTCAATAATGTAATCAAATCAAAAACACAGAAATTTGCTCAGTTGCAGAATTGTCCCTGTCGTCACTTTCAGTGTTTGATGACGAATTTCCCCACAAATCACTATCACTCAATTCTGCAAGTGATTCTAATTTATTATCACTGTTTTCTAGCTGATCTAAAACCGCTTTTGACGTAAAGGGACACTTTTTGGTTGCCATGGACAATCTCAAGTTTCCAGGCAGAACGTACAGTATATATAACATAAAACTGCATGGACACTGGGCATTGGACAAAGCACTAGGGACAAGGGATGGGAAGGGATGTGGAATAATTTGATACAGTAATGTAATCTGTAAGATTACAATGTACTGTATGTATTGTGTGTTTTTCACTTTTTGAATTTGGCGCCGTTCTCCGTCCCAGTGTGTCGTGATGCTCGCAGGGAACGGAGCCCGGCACTGTGATAGATCGAGCGGAGGACACGGCTCGCACACACAGTGGGGGGACTTCGCAGGATCCTGGGGACAAGGAAAGTAACTTTGCCTGGATCCTGTGATGCGATCCCGAGTGTGGCTCGGGGTTACCGCTTTTATTAATGAAAATTCACCCCGAGCCACACTCGGCAATACCGCCAGGGAGGTTCATCTATTTTTCATGAAATCATTTCTAATTGTGTTTTTCTGCCTCCTTGTATTATCCTCCGTGAGCATCCGAACCTCTGTAGTTGTGGCCTGGTGCACTGCTCTATGCACATTTCAAATCCCACAGTCCATAGTCCATCTTAGGAAAGAGCAAGAGAGGGTGGCTATGTTCCTACATACAGTGGGACCATGGAAAATGAAAGTAGTCACCCTCTAACAGGAAGTCAGATTACAACAGCAAAAAAGGGATTTGGAGATTTGGAGATTTGGAGGAGGCTGAGAGAAATAGCAAGTACTTTTCTGAGTTAAGAAGACGTACTTAAATATTTTTTTTAACAACCAGAGTTTAGTGTCACTTTAAGGTCCCAACCCACTCACTATAACTACAGCTGTTAGCATACCTCCCAATTTTTTGAGACGGGAATGAAGGACACCTATTAGCAAAAGTATGCAGACATAGGACACACCCCTTGCCACACCCCCTTAAAGGAGGATTGTACAAAAAAACAAGGTTGGTTAAACCCACAAGTGCCTTTTTTTTACCACTTCTATTCCTTTATACTGGCTTTTGGAAAAACAAATGCAGCAATTTAGAAATCAGAAAGGTTTAGCACTGGAAAACACTTTTTGATAGATAAAAAGTGCATTTTATATACATATATATAGATCAGACAAAAATGAGGGACATATGAGGAGGAATGAGGCACAGAGAGACATTGCCAACCCAATCAGGGACAGTCCCTCGAAATCAGGGACAGTTGGGAGTTAATAACAGTCTGACCCACCACACTTGTACTCCTGCTTGTGTACATCTCCATGTGTACAGATCAGTACAGGCTCCCATAATATGTGTTCATGTATTAATGGGTGTGTATACAAGTACTGCAAGAAATCAATATCCTGATATGAAACTCCCCAGCTGATTAGGGTGTGGATCTCTGCTGGTGGATCTTTAACAAGTTAATTACCTTGAAATGACTGTATCTTGATTTGGTATATTTGTATAGGCTTGTGATGCATGTACTGTGTTCAGAGGGGAATAGCAGCGCTTACCGTAGAGTTGCCACCTCGTCCCTTTAAACCCGAATACATATTAATTACAC
The DNA here is from genome assembly GCF_042186555.1 of Aquarana catesbeiana. Taxonomy (NCBI): domain Eukaryota; kingdom Metazoa; phylum Chordata; class Amphibia; order Anura; family Ranidae; genus Aquarana; species Aquarana catesbeiana. The sequence goes on along the minus strand of NC_133335.1, from coordinate 173,800,557 downwards.
AGGTTCTGAGGCTAATTTAATGCGGATAAGTGAGTTTAATTACCACCTTAATCTGCCTCAGAACCTGTGTAATTAATATATGATCAGTTTTAAAGGGATGAGGTGGCAACTCTGCCTTACAGTCATGTCCACACTGTAAGGCCTGGTTCACACCTATGCATGTTTCAGTGCGTTTTCAGTTTTACAGAAACACACTACAGTCCATTTAACATGGTTTCCTATGGGTCACCTTCACATCTGTGCATTTTATGAAAAGGGCCAGGGACCAGCAGGTTATTTTTTTGGTTCCATAGACTTCAATGGATCAAAAATGTGCATCGAAAAATGCAAAATTCATCTGAAATATGCATCAACTGCAACCTGCATAGGTGTGAATCAAGCCTAAGAGAATTAAAGGGGAAGTCCACCCTAACAGTAAAATTGCTACATCTATCTAATGCTGTAAAGAAGAAATCGCTATACATACCTTTTTTAAAGCCGATCCGGTCCCGTCTCCAGCGGCGGAAGCTCTGTGGAGGACATAGCAGACAGACAGCTGTGAAATGAATGAGAAATTACGCCACCCATAGCTTTACTATGGGGCTTCCGTTGTTGGCTGCCTCCTCTGCACCTGCCTCCACAGCCAAGCCACCGCTGACAGCTCAGCGTGGGATCGGACCAGAGCGGTTTCAGAAAAAGTATGCATAGTAATTTCTCCTTTACAGGGCTAGATAGATTAGTTCGTGGATGTCTGTAAATGTAGTGATTTTAGTGTTAGGGTGGACTTACCCTTTAAGTCCAACAAAAACTTTTCTTTTTAGGCTGGGTTCACATACAGTATCTCACAAAAGTGAGTACACCCCTCACATTTTTGTAAATATTTTATTATATCTTTTCATGTGACAACACTGAAGAAATGACACTTTGCAACAATGTAAAGTAGTGAGTGTACAGCTTGTATAACAGTGTAAATTTGCTGTCCCCTCAAAATAACTCAACACACAGCCATTAATGTCTAAACCGCTGGCAATAAAAGAGAGTACACCCCTAAGTGAAAATGTCCAAATTGGGCCTAATTAGCCATTTTCCCTCCCCGGTGTCATGTGACTCGTTAGTGTTACAAGGTCTCAGGTGTGAATGGGGAGCAGGTGTGTTAAATATGGTGTTATCGCTCTCACTCTCTCATACTGGTCACTGGAAGTTCAAGACGCCACCTCATGGCAAAGAACTCTCTGGGGGTCTGAAAAAAAGAATTGTTGCTCTACATAAAGATGGCCTAGGCTATAAGAAGATTGACAAGACCCTGAAACTGAGTTACATAGTTACATTATGTTACATTGAAAAAAAGACACAAGTCCATCAAGTCCAACCTATGTGTGTGATTATAGGTCAGTATTACATTGTATATCCCTGTATGTTGGGGTCGTTCAGGTGCTTATATAATAGTTTTTTGAAACTATCAATGCTGCCCGCTGAAACCACCGCCTGTGGAAGGGAATTCCACATCCTTGCCACAGTTTAACCCTTTCATGACTAAGCCTATTTTTGAAATTTGGTGTTTACAAGTTAAAATCCATATTTTTTGCTAGAAAATTACTTAGAACCCCCAAACATTATATATAATTTTTTAGCAGAGAATCTAGAGAATAAAATGGAGATTATTGCAATATTTTATATCACACGGTATTTGTGCAGCGGTGTTTTAAACCCAAATTTTTGGAAAAGGGACACTTCCATGAATTTTAAAAAATCCAAACAGTAAAGTTACCCCAATTTTTTTGTATAATGTGAAAGATGATGTTACGCCGAGTAAATAGATACCAAACATGTCACGCTTTATAATTGCACGCACTCGTGGAATGGCGACAAACTATGGTAGCTATGAATTTCCATAGGCGACGCTTTAAATTTTTTTTTATGGTTACCAGGTTAGAGTTAAAGAGGAGGTCTAGGGCTAGAATTATTGCTCTCGCTCTGACGATCGCGGTGATACCTCACATGTGTGATTTGAACACCGTTTACATATGCAGGCGCGACTTCCGTATGCGTTTTCTTCGCTGCGTGAGCTCGCGGGGACGGGGGCGCTTTAAAAATTTTTTTTATTTATTTATTTTATTTATTTTTAGACTTATAAATTGTGTTTTAAAAAAAAAATTTTTTTTTTTTACTTTTATTGCTGTCACAAGGAATGTAAACATCCCTTGTGACAGTAATAGGTGGTGACAGGTACTCTTTATGGAGGGATCGGGGGTCAAAAAGACCCCCGATCCCTCCTCTGCACTTCAAAGTATTCAGATCGCCGAATTTTTAAAATTCGGCGCCATTGGCAGCCGAGTAAAGGGGAAGTGAAGTCATGACGTTGCTTCCGCGTTTACATTGAGAAGGCTGGAACGAAGCCGCCCACAGCTTCGTTCCAGCCCGCCCACAGCCGCCGGAGGCAGCTGATTGGACACCGGGCCTCCCGATCGCACGGGAAGCCCGGTGAGAGCGGCGGGAGGGGGGGACGTCCCCTCCCGCTCCTCCGGTATAACAGCCGAGCGGCTTTTAGCCACATCGGTTGTTATATATGGGTAGCCGATTGCCCGCTCGAAACAACGGTACCAGGATGATGCCTGCAGCTGTGGGCATCATCCCGGTATAACCCCCGAAAGCCAAGTACACACATATGCGTACGGTCGGCGGGAAGGGGTTAAGGTTAAACCTCTTTTCTTCTAATTTTAGTGAGTGGCCACGTGTCTTATTAAACTCACTTCCGTGAAAAAGGTTTATCCCTATTGTGGGGTCACCAGTACGGTATTTGTAAATTGAAATCATATCCCCTCTCAAGCGTCTCTTCTCCAGAGAGAATACGTTCAGTGCTCGCAACCTTTCCTCATAATTAATATCCTCCAGACCCTTTATTAGCTTTGTTGCCCTTCTTTGTACTCACTCCATTTCTAGTATATCCTTCCTGAGGACTGATGCCCAGAACTGGACAGCATCCAGGTGTGTCCGGACCAGAGTCTTGTAGAGCGGGAGAATTATCCCTTTATCCCTGGAGTTAATCCCCTTTTAATGCATGCCAATATTCTGTTTGCTTTGTTAGCAGCAGCTTCGCATTGCTTGCTATTGCTGAGCCTATCATCTACTAGGATCCCCAGGTCCTTTTCCATCCTAGTTTCCCCCCAGAGGTTCACCCCCTAGTGAGTAGATTGCATTCATATTTTTGCCACCCAAATGCATTATTTTACATTTTTCTAGATTAAACCTCATTTGCCATGTAGTTGCCCACCCCAATAATTTGTTCAGATCTTCTTGCAAGGTTTCCACATCCTGCAGAGGAGTTATTGCCCTGCTTAGCTTAGTGTCGTCCGCAAATACAGAGATTGAACTGTTTACACCATCCTCCAGGTCGTTTATGAACAAATTAAACAGGATTGGTCCCAGCACAGAACCCTGGGGGACCCTACTACCCACCCCTGACCATTCCAAGTATTCCCCATTTATCACCACCCTCTGAACTTGCACTTGCAGTTTTCAATCCATGTACTCACCCTATGGTCCATGCCAACGGACCTTACTTTGTACAGTAAATGTTTATGGGGAACTGTGTCAAATGCTTTTGCAAAATCCAGATACACCATGTCTACGGGCCTTCCTTTATCTAGATGGCAGCTCACCTCCTCATAGAAGGCTAATAGATAGGTTTGGCAAGAATGATTCTTCATGAATCCATGCTGATTACTGCTAATGATACCGTTTTCATTACTAAAATCTTGTATATAGTCCCTTATCATCCCCTCCAAGAGCTTGCATACTATTGATGTTAGGCTAACTGGTCTGTAATTCCTAGGGATGTATTTTGGCCCTTTTTTAAATATTGGTGCTACATTGGCTTTTCTCCAATCAGCTGGTACCATTCCAGTCAGTAGACTATCAGTAAAAATTAGGAACAATGGTCTGGCAATTACTTGACTTAGTTCCCTAAGTACCCTCGGGTGCAAGCTATTTGGTCCTGGTGATGTATTAATATTGAGTTTCCCAAGTCTATTTCTAATTCTGTCCTCCGTTAACCATGAGGGTGCTTCCTGTGATGTGTCACGAGGACAAACACTGCAGTTTAGGTTACTGAAGCCCCCCGATTCCCTCGTGAAGACTGAGCTGAAGAATAAATTCAATACCTTTGCCATCTCCCCATTCTTTGTAACCAGATGTCCTTCCCCATTCTTTATGGGGCCAATATGGTTTGTTCCCCCTTTTTTTACTGTTTATATACTTAAAGAATTTTTGGGGATTTTCTTTGCTCTCTTCTGCTATGTGTCTTTTGTGTTCTATCTTAGCCACCCCAATTGCACCCTTACATATCTTGTTGTATTCTTTGTAAAGTCTGAATGCTGATGATGATCCCTCAGCCTTGTATTTTTTGAAGGCCTTCTCCTTTGCTTCTATATGAATTTTTACATTAGAGTTAAGCCATCCAGGACTTTTGTTCGCTCTTTTAAATTTATTTCCCAATGGAATGCACTGGCTAATGCCCTTATTTAATATGCAGCACGGTGCCCAGGAATATATAGCGGTTTAACAGGACAAGTTCCACTCAGAACAGGCCTCGCCATGGTTGACCAAAGAAGTTGAATGCACGTGCTCAGCGTCATATCCAGAGGTTTTCTTTGGGAAATAGATGTATGAGTGCTGGCAGCATTACTGTAGAGGTTGAAGGGGTGTGGGGTCAGCCTGTCAGTGCTCAGACCATACGCTGCACACTGCATTAAATTGGTCTGCATGGCTGTCATCCCAGAAGGAAGAACCTTCTAAAGATGATGCACAAGAGAGCCTGCAAACAGTTTGCTGAAGACAAGCAGACTAAGGACATGGATTACTGGAACCATGTGCTGTGGTTTGATGAGACCAAGATAAACCTATTTGGTTCAGATGGTGTCAAGCATGGGTGGCAGCAACCAGGTGAGGAGACAAGTGTGTCTTGCCTACAGTCAAGCATGGTGGTGGGAGTGTCATGGTCTGGGACTGCATGAGTGCTGCTGGCACCGAGGAGCTACAGTTCATTGAGGGAACCATGAATGCCAACTTGTACTATGAGAAACTGAAGCAGAGCATGATCCCCTCCCTTCAGGGACTGGGCCAACATTATAATAACCCTAAACACACCACCAAGATGACCACTGCCTTGCTAAAGAAGCTGAGGGTAAAGGTGATGTACTGGCCAAGCATGTCTCCAAACTTAGACCCTATTGAGCATCTGTGGGGCATCCTCAAATGGAAGGTGGAGGAGCTCAAGGTCTCTAACATCCACAAGGTCTGTCATGTCATGGTGGAGGAGTGGAAGAGGACTCCACTGACAACCTGTGAAGCTCTGTGAACTCCATGCCCAAGAGGGTTAAGGCAGTGCTGGAAAATAATGGTGGTCACACAAAATATTGACACTTTGGGCCCAATTTGGACATTCTCACTTAGGGGTGTACTCACTTTTGTTGCCAGCGGTTTAGACATTAATACCTGTGCGTTGAGTTATTTTGAGGGGACAGCAAATTTACACTGTTATACAAGCTGTACACTCACTACTTTTCATTGTAGCAAATTGTCATTTCTTCAGTGTTGTCACATGAAAAGATAAAATAAAATATTTACAAAAATGTGAGGGGTGTACTCACTTTTGTGAAATACTGTAGGTGTGGGGGGTACCAAACTTTCATACCCTTTACCCTGATAGACCAACACAAAGTGGCACATAATTGTGAAGTGGAAGGAAAATAATAAATGGTTTTCAACATTTTTTACAAATAAATATGTGAAAAGTGCGGCGTGCATTTGTATTCAGCCCCCTTTACTCTGATACCCCTAACTAAAATCTAGTGAAACCGTTTGCCTTCAGAAATCACCTAATTATTAAATAAAGTCCACCTGCGTGTAATTTAATGTCATTATAAATACAGCTGTTCTGTGAAGCCCTCAGAGGTTTGTTAGAGAACCTTAGTGAACAAACAGCATCATAAAGGCCAAGGAAGACACCAGACAGGTCAGGGATAAAGTTGTGGAGAAGTTTAAAGCAGGGTTCGGTTACAAAAAAAATTCCCAAGCTTTGAACATCTCACAGAGGACTGTTCAATCCATCATTCAAAAATGGAAAGAGTATGGCACAACTGTAAACCTAGCAAGACATGGCCGTCCACCTAAACTGACAGGCCGGGCAAGGAGAGCATTAAAGCCCTTTAAAGCGCTTTACCATCGTTTTAGCGGTGCTATTCGGCTGCTAGTGGGGTGGTTTTAACCCCCACTAGCGGCTGAAAAAGGGTTAAAGCCGCCTGTAAAACGCCACTGCCAGGGGCAGGGGCGCTTTAGGAGCGGTGTATTCACTGCTCCTACAGCGCTGCAAAGAAGATGCTGGCAAGACTTTTTGTGTTGCCCTGCCAGCGCAGCGCCCCAGTGTGAAAGCACTCGGCCTTTCACACTGGGATTGCAGCTGAGGCTTTTTTCAGTTGCTTTACAGGCGCTATTTTTAGCACTAAAGAGCCTGAAAAACGTCTCCAGTGTGAAAGGGGTCTAATGGCCCGTACACACGATCCGAATATCGTACGAAAACAGTCATCCGGGGAAGGATCGTACGATATTCAGATCGTGTGTACACTACTTTCGACAGCCGATCACAACTGTACATCAGATATTATTCGATCGGACATACACGAAAATTTTCCTCGTACGATTCCAGATCATACGACTTTCGTTTAGTCTGTATAGTTGTCGTCCGAAAATACAATACAATACAATACAATACAAATACATTCTACTTGCGACTATTAAGCAAGAACGGTCGTACGATCAGTCTTACGATATTCGGAACGCGTGTATGAGGCATTAATCAGAGAAGCAGCCAAGAGGCCCATGGTAACTCTGGAGGAGCTGCAGAGATCCACAGCTCAGGTGGGAGAATCTGTTCACAGGACAACTATTAGTTTTGCACTCCACAAATCTTGCCTTTATGGAAGAGTGGAAAGAAGAAAGCCATAGTTGAAAGAAAGCCATAAGAAATCCAGTTTGCAGTTTGCGAGAAGCCATGTGGGGGACACAGCAAACATGTGGAAGAAGGTGCTCTGGTCAGATGAGACTAAAATTGAACTTTGTGCCCTAAAAGCAAAACACTATGTGTGGCTGAAAACTAACACTGCACATCACCCTGAACACAACATCCCCACTGTGAAACATGGTGGTGGCAGCATCATGTTGTGGGGTGGCTTTTCTTCAACTGGTCAGAGTTGATGGGAAGATGGATGGAGCCAAATACAGGGCAATCTTAGAAGAAAACCTGTTAGTCTGCAAAAGACTTGAGACTGGGGTGGAGGTTTCCCTTCCAGCAGGACAACAACCCTAAACATACAGCCAGAGCTACAATAGAATGGCTTAGATCAAAGAATATACATGTGTTCGAATGGCCCAGTCAAAATCTAGACCTAAATCCAATTGAGAATCTGTGGCAAGACTTTAAAATTGCTGTTCACAGACGCTCTCCATCCAATCCGACAGAGCTTCAGGTATTTTGCAAAGAAAAATGGGCAAAAATGTCACTCTCTATATGTGCAAAACTGGTATAGACATACCCAAAAAGACTTGCAGGTGTAATTGCCAGAAAAAGGTGGTTTACAAAGTATTGACTCAAATACAAATGCACGCCACACTTTTCACATATTTATTTGTAAAAAATGTTGAAAACCATTTATCATTTTCCTTCCACTCAACAATTAAGTGCCACTTTGTGTTGGTCTATCACATAAAATCCCAATAAAATACATTTACTTTTTTGGTTGTAACATGACAAAATGTGGAAAATTTCAAGGGGTATGAATACTTTTTTCAAGGCACTGTAAGTCATGGGTGGCCATTGGTGGATTGAATCACCAACTAGCTTCTAACATCCCTACAACTGTGGCAGTGGGATCCCTCAAACAGAATTTCAAATGCTACCACCGCCACAGCCATTATTAAAGCCAAGTAACTAGGTAGGAGAGTTTGACTTTTTTTTCCCAGAAAAGAGCATATGATTTGTTATAGCCATAGCAGGTTGGAGGAGTTCTAGCTCTGATGCAGAGATCTCACTGCTTCAGTCTCGGAAAAATAAAGAGGTCAATGAAGGTAATTAGGATGCTGGCTCCTCCCATATAGATAAATATAAGATATTGTGATGTGACATACGTTGCACATCATCATCCTATCACACTTATTATATAAGCCCAATGGAATGTTTTATCTGTGTGAATAATCTGTAGATTGTTCCAGGCAGACGCCCTTGGTAAGAAGCAAAAGACTGTAACTGGACACAACGCTTTGTACATTAGATAGGTATGAATTGCTACTGACAAAGCTTTCATTTCATTGACCTGTCAAAATAGGGTAAATATAACTATTAAGACATGCTAAGGAAAATTTTTAACATGCATCCATAAATCAATCAATATATATTTTTACATGACAGCACCATGTACAATTTATTTATACTGGCATATAGTAATGCTAAGATTTATGGAATGAACACTCCAAGAGTATATTATTTGTAGTTGGGGATTACACATACAGTAGCTAAGATTAGATTGCAAGCTCTTGAAGGGGGAATTGTAAAGACTCTTCACAAATATATACCAAGCAAAACAAACATATTATAGTAAGTTCATAATGGCTCTAATAACATTGTTAACGCCCAACTTCAGATATTAGAAAAAATCTAAACTTGCATTGGCCCTCCCCTGTGCTGCAAGGGTTAAACGCTTGTTATTTCTAGGGGGTACAGGAAGAAGCATTATTACTTATGACAGTCCCTTGGCTATTAAACCTGCATTTTATGTGGTGGGGATGTGCGTGCAACTGTGGTCAAAAGCGGCCTAAATGGGAGTCTATGGGGGACCGGTCACACCACTGGAAGGATCCTAGTGGAGCATGGACCAAGGTAAGTATTTCTCCTTATTCCAGCACTTCTAGACATGATGAGCATTTAACCCCTGCAGTATGGGGGGGGGGGGGGGGGATCACTGCAAGGGTAGATTTTCTCTAATTCCTGGAGTTGGGCTTTAAAGAACACTTTTACATAAGAGATACAATAAAGGATTGCAGGAAGAGAAGACACTGGGTTTTTTCTTGGAAAAGGTTTTAAGCCTCATTCACGCATCCTAAGCAACCATGGTCCAGAAAGTACTGTATACCTGTGAATACCTGCAACTGGGATCCTGGTGGTCCAATCAGCGACAATCTATCTGTATTCAGGGGCAGGCACCTGTCCTTACCAGAAAGGTGAACGCTGGATGTGCAGATACACTGCAGTGAACAGCCCCGACACTTGTTACCCTGCCAATCAGTTCAGAACAAGTTGAACAACCATTGCTAATCAGAACACCTGGAATTCCAGCCGCAAGTACCCGCAGTTATACATGCAGGACCAAGGTCAATTAAGATGTGTGAATTAGTCCTTAGTGTACTTTTACAGAATGAACTTCAAAGTGAACCTGTGATTTACCTATGCAAGAAAAAAGGTTGACTGAAAGTGGAACTAAACCCATCGATAACAGGCTCAAAAAACAGTTGCATTCCTGTCACATGTCGGGAATGTGACTGTCACATTGGTTGTGTTCTCAACCAATCTGTCAAACCATCAAATGGCTGCTGTCATAACATAACACATGTGCAGTCAGTTGAATGACTGGGGCCAAGATGGCAGCTTCCTTGGATGAAAATGACAGCAGAGTTTAGTTCTGCTTAAACTGTCTTCCTCCTCAGCATCATTTAAAGGACCACAATAGCAAAAATATTTTTGGTAACTATATTGGGTTAATATTTGTAATGACAGTATTAAGCACAGTGTATGAATTTCTTTTTATGCATTTGACAGGCCGTAATTTATTTATTATATATGTTTTCTCCACGTTGATGAGATCAAATTGTCCAGCAAAAGTAACAGTTATGCCGTGTACACACGATCGGAAATGCCGTCAGCAAAACTCCAATGAGAGCTTTTTGTAGGAAAATGCATCCGTGTGTATGCTCCATCTGTCTTTTGCTGGCGGAATTCCAGCCGGCAAAAGATTGAGAGCATGTGCTCTATTTTTCGGTCGGGAAAAGTTCCTACCCAAAAATGCGTTCGTCTGTATGCAATTCGGACGCGCAAAAAAATCACGCATGCTCGGAAACAATTCGACGCATGCTCGGAAGCATTGAACTTCATTTTCTCGGCTTGTCGTAGTGTTGTATGTCACCGCGTTCTTGATGGTCGAAAGTTCAGAGAACTTTTGTGTGACCATGTGTATGCAAGGCAAGCTTGAGTGGAATTCCGTCAGAAAAAACTTGGATGGTTCCGATTGTGTGTACGCGCCATTACAGGGAATGGGAGAAACCATAGAATACTGACAGGGGTCAGCTTTTATTCATATCGTTTAAACCTTCTTTCCAAAAGATAAAAAAATAAATAAAAACTGTCGCTGTAACTGCCTAATCACTCGAGCTCCGCTAGATTTTACCCCCTTCATGACCAGTCCAGTTTTTTGCTATTTAGCACTGCGCTACTTTAACAGGTAATTGCATGGTCATTTAATGCTGCACTCAAACGAAATTTATATAATTTTTTTTCCACATAAATAGAGCTTTCTTTTGGTATGATTACCACTGGGTTTTTTTTTTTTAGCGATATAAATGAAAAAAGACAGAACATTCTGAAAAAAAAAACAATATTTTTTACTTTCTGCTATAAAACATATCCAATAAAAAAAAACAAAAAAAAAATGAATTTCTTCATAAATTTTGGCCAAATTGTATTCTGCTATATGTCTTTAGTAAAAAAAAAAAAAAAAAAAAAAAAAGTGTATATTGATTGGTTTGTGTGAAAATTATAGTGTCTACAAACTTTGGTATAGATACTGAATTTTTATTTTATTTTACTAGTAATGATAGTGATCAGCCGCTTATAGTGGGCCTGCGATCTGCGATAGTGCAGTGGACAATGTGACACTAACTGACGCTGGGGGGGGCAACTGACTAACTGTCACTGACTGCCATTGATTGTGGCTGTACGAGCAGTAAATGTACTGCGGCAAGTCAGCAAGCAGTTAAAAAGTGTTAGCTGCAGCTTTAATTTGTTTTGTTGCCCACTTAAAACTAAAAATCCATTTAAGACTATCCTGTCCATAGTGTTGTCACCCTGTTAAAGTGGAGAAGTAACAGATCTTTTGCAGGAGTCAACAGGTAGTAAAACTATATTACGGGGTGATTTAACAAAACAATATCTCCTGTGTTAATGCTAGTGACAGACTGCATCACATATGTAATTTTTTATTTTATTTTTCCAGTAGTTCTGCTTTAATTATCTTTCTTTTCCATCACTGCAGCTTTTTTTTCAGCTTCCAGGAAGAAGGAGAGGAAGCCCTATGTAAGCTCCAAGTTCGAATAGCTTCTTAGCACCATCGGAAGGAAATAACGAACAAATTGCTAGCTTCCTAAACACAGAAATGCTGAGTATAGCTCTTACACCTTTTGTTTTGCATGGGTACATCACAAGCATAGAAAAATATAAGGACAGTGTCTACCTTTCCTATCCTTCACCTATGTAGCATAACATATAGCAAAATGAGGAGTACTTTTTATACAGTAGAAATCCACAAATAAGCTGTTTGCATGTAAGGTATAGATGGACTATCTACAGTATGTATATAGTAAACTTAAAAGCTGAATTCTAGATATAGATTTTTTTTTGCATAGTTACATTGGGGTCCAGCTTGGACCCCAATGTAACCATACCCGGCCAATCCCTGTAGAAGCTGTAGAATCATTGTAGTAGGCACTGCTGTTTTCCAGGTCCCATGCTGACAAATAGTCACCTTGTCAGCATGGGCACTATTCAGGGAAAACCTTGTATTTTCTCAATGAATAAAAGGCATTCCCTGACTGGCCAAGGTGGAGATTGTAATGTCACCATCCTCCTCTCCAACTTGTCCAATCAGGGAACGCTTTGCATCCATTTAGAATATGCAAAGCATTCACTATAGGGATCGACCGATTATCGGTGCAGCCGATTATCCGGGGCCAATATTCCCTTTTTTGGGAGTATCGGTCACAAACGTACCCGATATTGCTTCAAGGGGTTTTACAGGGGTGATGCATGCAGTGAAAAGGTGAGCTTTATTGTAATAACAACTGACGCAGCTCAGTAGCCACTCAGCTGTTGTTACAAGCAGCAGGAGTTGACGTTCCCCCCCCCCCCCCCCCCCCCCCCCGCCGCTTGCCCGGGCTCTCCTGTCCCACCGGGAGGCCTGAGCAACCAGCCGGCACGTCCGCTGGCTCGCCGAAGACCCGAACAAAGCTGATGCTTCGTTCGGGTCTCAGATCTAGTAACCTGGAAGCGATGTCATGACATCACTTCCCGGATTACTGGCATCTTAAAGGCTCCAGTTTTAAAAAATAGAAAGTATTCAAAAATGCCAATCTTGACGTTTTGAACATTTTCATGTGCAGAGGGGGGGTTTGGGGTCTTATAGACCCCCGATCCCTCCATAAAGAGTACCTGTCACTGCCTATTACTGTCAGGGATGTTTACATTCCTTGTGACAGTAATAACAGTGATGAAAAAACGTAAAAAGAACAGTGCAAAAATAGGTGAAAAGTGTAAAAAAGGTGGAAATAGGTAAAAAGAGGTGGCCGAAATATCGGTATCGTATTGGCACCGAAAAAAAAGATGTCGGTCGATCCCTAATTCACTAAATGGGGCCCATGCCAAGCGAGTGACCACCTGTGGTTACTATACAGCAGGGATGCTGCTTGGCACAGGATCCAGAAGACAGCAACACATACTTATGGCAATTCTCCACTTCCACAGAGATCAGCCAGATATCAAACATCGATACTTACATTGCTCCAAGCTAGGCCAATGTGACTATGCAAAAATATCTATACTTGGAATTCAGCTTTAATAATAAATAATTTGACACTGGATATACAGAAGTCAGGCAGTAGTGTCATGTTAATCCAAGGGGTTGTGGAGAAACGTTTTTACCTCTGCTCCTCCTCTAACTCATCCTTTGTCAGCATTTTCTCATAGTCACTGCCCCGTAGTTTTCCTGGCACGTATTTAAATGAGAAATCTTCATCATCTGTAAAATAAAAAAATAAAAAACAAAGGAAAGCGTAACCAATTATTTGATTGGTTAGATTTTTTAAAAAATCATAATCTTCCCTAAATGGACATTACATTTAAAGATGAACGCCAGCGAAAAATAAGATTAAAATTCTGGGAAATTATTAAGAACAGTTTTTGCTGCAATATTCATCTTCGATCCAGAAATTTTCCCCATAACCTTTTTTCAGCTTCTAACTGTCCTCTCTTTGATGGCCAAATGGTTGAACCTGCTTATTCTGAGCCCCAGTTATTCTGGACCTGCCCCAGTCTGTTATTGGACAGTGAAAGGTGAAGCTGACAACCAGGAACCAAGTCAGGGTCATTACTCACAAGTCCCCAGGACAGCTGTCACCTTTCAGCCTTGTCCAGACACAATCCAGTGATTAGACAGTCCTTCTCTAGACCCCTTTAGTGAATTCTTGTTGTCAGTTCCAGCTCACTTCCAGGTCCCAGTTCTGTCACTGCTGAGACTGCACAGAACAGCAGCACATTCCACAGGCTGCCTCAGGGGCAATAGTCCCTTGAGGCATGGAACTCTCCTCGCTGGGGAAAGACAATCTCTCCAGGCTTTCACACTATTTATCAGCTTCCCAGCCACCATCTGAGCACTCCTCTCCAGGGACTGGCTAGGTCCTGATCAATATTAAGGCTGGTAACTAGAATTTTCCCTCCCTAAGCTCTAGAAATGTCCTCTAAAGGCAGGGGGAAGCAATCAAACTGCCAGCCTGTGAAACTCTGAACAGACCAGAACAAACAAGTACTGCTCCGCTGGTTACAGAAAAGGCCAGCCATACACGTTTCATGGGCAGGCTGAATGTACAAAGCCCCTAGCGATAATCACTATCTTCTCCCAGCAGTGATGGCTTCCCCGGCCCTCCAATGCCACTTCCCCCACCCACGGGGAGAAGATAATGGCCTGGCAACACGTGCTTGCTCTGTGTATGGCCGGCCAAAGAGCCCAAAACTAAATTTACCTAGCAGCTTAACTAGAAGGGTGCTACAACTGTAAAAAAAAAAAAAGTCACCAGTTTCCAGTTATCAAGAAAGCTGTCATTAGCATTACACAGCATTACATTCCCAGCCAACATTCTAGAAGATTGTATGTCTGGTAGGAGCAGAGTTATCACAAGAAAAAGAAGTCTTATCTGTAATACTCATTCGTTTCTAGGTGCAGGGCTGACAAATGCCCCATTGTTTGGGTTAGAAGGCTTCTTTATCCAGGAATACTGATTCTTTACAAACACCTACACTGAAAACCATTGCCCAGACAAAGCTTCCACTGAGTTATTTCTCAATAGTGTCTGTTTGTTAGCTGCTGGCTGGGAATGCCCTGAGCAAAGGCTTTCCAGGGGACTTGTGGCTACTTTATGTTCTCATTTGAATATTACAACAATCAACCATAACATCATGACCACTGAAAGGTAAAGTACATTGAATATCTTGTTACAATGGCAACTGAAAGTGGGTGGGATATGTAAGACAGCAAGTGAACATGTTATCCCTGAAGTAGATGCTGTGAAAACAGAAAAAATGGACAAGCGTACGGATTTGAGCGACATTGACTTTGGGTCTAATTGTAATGGCTTGACGACTGAGTCATAGCAAGTCCAAAACTGCAGCTCTTGTGGGACAGTCTTGGTCTGCAGTGGTCAGGACCAACCAAAAGTGGTCTAAGGAAGAAAAACCTATGAAACGATGACAGGGCTGACTGATGCACATGAGGAGCGAAGACTGGCCCGTGTAGTCCGATCCAATAGAAGAGCTATTGTAGATCCTGTAGCTGCTGACTTTTAATATTAGGACACTTACCTGTCCAGGGAGCCCGTTATGTCAGCACCCTAGCTGATCAGCTCTCGGGTGGGGCTACCGCCATTCACATTAAGGGAAACCGGCAGTGAAGCCTTTTGCCTTTCGGCTTCACAGTCGGTTCCCTACTGCTCATGTGCGAAGCGCTCTGTACTTTCTAACTGGCCCGGCGGCGGAGGAGGGAGGAGGGGGCTGAACTTTCGAGGGACAGCGCCGGAAGATTTTACCCCCTTCCTGATCAGAGCACTTTTTGTGATTGGGCACTGCGTTGTTTAACTGACAATTGCGTGGTCGTGCGACGTTGCATCCAAACAAATTTGATGTCCTTTTTTCCCACAAATAGAGCATTCTTTTGGTGGTATTTGATCACCTCTGCGGTTTTTATTTTTTGCGCTATAAAGAAAAGAAGATCGACAATTTAAAAAAAAAAATGCATTATTTTATACTTTTTGCTATAATAAATATCCCCCAAAAATATATAAAAAAAACTATTTTTTTCCTCAGTTTAGGCCGATATGTATTTTTCCACATATTTTCGGTTAAAAAAAAAAATGCAATAAGCGTATATTGATCGGTTTGCGCAAAAGTTATAGCATCTACAAAATAGGGGATAGATTTATGGCATTTTTATTTTTTTTAATTAGTAATGGCGGTGATCTGCAGTTTTTATCGGGACTGCCACATTATGGCGGACACATCGGACACTTTTGACACTATTTTGGGACCATTGTCATTTATACAGCGATCAGCACATCCCCCACAGTTATTACCTTTTGTATCACTTGACCCTCCCTGCTAGATTGCAAGCTTTAATGAGCAGGACCCTCTGATTCCTCCTGTATTGTATTGTAACTGTACTGTCTGCCCTCATATTGTAAAGCACCATGCAAAGGCGCTATATAAATCCCGTATAATAATAATAATAATAATAATTATAGGTGTGAACAGGGCCAAAATGCAACCTTTGTGAACAGAAACATACAATCTGCCATTGCTAAGTTGTTTGTGAAAAAATGCATGCCCAGTGGTTGTTATCTTGATCTTTTTTTTCACTACTGCTTTACTACTAGTCATTGACCTTGTACAAATATGCAGATCAAGTGTCCTGAAGCTAATCTGGCAGCCCATAATTTTGCCCTGACAGTTTCCTTTCCCTCTTTCCTGTTCTCATCATCAGTAAAATAATTAGTACTTCCAGGTATGGAGGAGCATGTGATCTCCTCCCATAATGCTGTGCTTCGGAGCTTACACCAAACTAAACTTATGGAGTGGAGGGGAAGTGTGGCAAAGATGAGTATAAAGGGGTTAAGAGTTGAAATTAAGTGAGACTTTGTCCATTTTCCCTGTATGGACAAAGTGACAGAGTCTCTTTAGTGGAATAAATCCGTTTATAGATAAATGGCCTGATGATAAACCTTTCTTCCCTATCTTGGTTGGTTTTAAGCTGACTCTAGTATGGACTTGGTGTCTGTGTAATCAGGGGCCAAAAAATAAGAGAACCTCTTTTCATGCCACCTGTGAGATACCACATGAGACAATATTATTTTTCGGCCTTATACTAGGAACACATTTCTATTAATATATCTTAAACCAAAGGATAAATAAATCTTCCAATCAAAAGTTCTATCCAGTATATGACTGACTCTACGTCTCCTTGATGGGTGTGTTTGGCTATTCATGCCATTACAAATGTAGACATGTGGCATGTAGAGATAAAATTGGAAGACTTTCAGTGTTGACATTTGCTGACACTCATGAGTGGACACCATCAGCTGTTGGATGACTGTCATGCCTTAGATTGGGGAAGGTCATGAGATGATTAGATATTTTTTTTATATCAGTGGCATCTACACTGATCAGCCATAACATTATGACCACCCACTTAATACTGAGTAGGCTCCCTTTTGTCATCAAATCAGCCCCGACCTGTTGAGGCATGGACTTCACTAGACCATGAATGTATACTATGATATCTGGCACCAAGCCATCAGTAGCAGATTCTTTAAGCCTCTGCCGGCTTGATTCTTTTTATAGTGCATCCTTCCACAGGTAAGTGACACACATGCACACAGTCATCCACATGATGTAAAAGAAAACGTCACTCATTAACCACTTGCCGACCGCTGCACGCCGATATACGTCGGCACAATGGCAGGGGTGGGCAACTGGGCGTATCTGTATGTCCCCTTTAAGAGGCGGGGATAGCAAGTGTGTGCCACCGCGTACAGCGTGACCGTGCCCACGGGATCGGCGGACTCGATGCCCGCCGGTCTCCCGGCGATCGTGTCACTGAGCCACAGAAAGGGAAAGTGCCTATGTAAACAAAGCATTTCCCCGTTTTGGCTTGTGTCATGACAGAGATCACTGCTCCCTGTTATCGGGAGCAGTGATCGCTGTCATGTGGCTTGAAGCTCGTCCCCCCCACAGTTAGAATCACTCCCTAGGACACACTTAACCCCTTCATCGCCCCCTAGAGTTTAACCCCTTCCCTGACATTTTTATAGCACTGATCGCTGTATAAAGGACAATGGTCCCAAAATGGTGTCAAAAGTGTCCGATGTGTCCGCCATAATGTCGCAGACACAATAAAAATTGCAGATCGCCGCCATTACTAGTAAAAAAATATATAATAAAAAAATGGCATAAAACTATCCCCTATTTTGTAGACGCTATAACTTTTGCGCAAACCAATCAATATACGCTTATTGCGATTTTTTTTTACCAAAAATATGTAGAAGAATACGTATAGGCCTAAACTGAGGAAAAAATGTGGGGTTTTTTTTATATATTTTTGGGGGATATAGCAAAAAAGTAAAAAATATTGCTTTTTTCAAAATTGTTGCTCTTTTTTTGTTTATAGCGCAAAAAATAAAAACCGCAGAGGCGATCAAATACCACCAAAAGAAAGCTCTATTTGTGGGAAAAAAGGACGTCAATTTTGTTTGGGTGCAACGTCGCACGACCGCTCAATTGTCAGCTAAAGTGATGCAGTGCCGAATCACAAAAAATGCTCTGGTCAGGAAGGGGGTAAAATCTTCCGGGGCTGAAGTAGTTAAAGTATCGCCTATGGAAAATATAGGGTACTGTAGTTTGTTGCCATTTAACAGATGCACATTATTTTAAGGTTTGACATGTTGTGCATCTATTTACTCGGCACAACCTCATCTTTTATTTGATCAAAAAAATAAAAATTAAATAAATCATTAAATTATTGCATTTGTGTGCTAATTAACTTTAGTGTAATTGTAATGAGATTTTGCATTTCCTAAAATCTTGTAACATGAAAAATTAGAACTACCACTATTTTATTCTCTAAGGTTTCTGCTTTCAGAAAATATGTAATGTTTTGGTTGTATGCACTCTTCAGGGCTAAAATAATGTTTTAAACATGTTGCAAAAAACGCAAAAGTGGCTCTGGCAGCAAAAGAGTTAAATTATGTCACAGGTTATAGGTCACCGGGCCAAACACACTTACCTGCATCATCTGCTTCACTAATCTTCAAAACTTTATCATTTTCTGTTTCAACATCTTCTTCCTGCAACAAAAACAAGATTTTTTGTTTTATCATCTGTTTAGTTCCACATTCTCAGATGCTGTTTATGCCAGATTTACTGCAAAAATTGGTTTCACAGAGTAAGATCTGAAGGTTGCTGCCACACATGAACTGGAAGCAATACTTTAATGCAGGATTAGATTTACCATATCTTTAACACAGAGAAAAGAATCCATGATCTGAGTCCTTGAACAGCTGAACAGCACCCCAGATATTTCTGTCCTCATTTTTTGGGAGGCACATAAAGCGGTCATTAGGGGCCACTGCATACAACTTGCCACTTCCTTTAAAAAAAACATAAGGCCCAGCTTCTTGATTTGGAGTGCGAATTTACCGACAAAATCCAGAAGTTCCCCAAATGCCCTTCACACTCCACTAAGCGAGTGATGGACATGACAAGATGGAATCCCAATTAGCTTCTCCCTGATCGCGCGGAATACTCTCCAGTGTATGAAACACCTTTTTTAACCCCAAGGCAAATAATCCTTACTTACTCCTTACTAGAGCTAGACTTTGTACTCAGACTCAGTATTCAAACAGTACCATTTGTGTACAGGCAAACAGTGCTTTACGAGCAACCCCTCTAAGATAGCATATATACTATATTACCAAAAGTATTGTGACACCTGCCTTTACATGCACAAGAACTTTAATGGCATCCCAGTCTTAGGCCGTAGTATTGAGTTGGCCCACCCATTGCAGCTACAACGGCTTCAACTCTTCTGGGAAGGCTGTCCACAAGGTTTACAGTGCCTTGCAAAAGTATTCACCCCCTTGGCATTTTTCATATTTTGTTGCCTCACAACCTGGAATTAACATGGATTCTTTGAGGATTGAGGAGAACATGCCCACAACTTTGAAGATGTTTTTTGTTTTATTGTGAAGCAAACAACAAATAGGACAAAATAACAGAAAAAGTTAATGTGCATAACTATTCACCCCCCTAAAGTCAATACTTTGTAGAGCCACCTTTTGCGGCTATCACAGCTCCGGGTCGCTTTGGATAAGTCTCTATGAGCTTGCCACATCTTACCACTGGGATTTTTGCCCATTCCTCCTTGCAAAAACTGCTCCAGCTCCTTCAAGTTGGATGGTGTGCGCTTGTGAACAGCAATCTTTAAGTCTGACCACAGATTTTCTTTTGGATTGAGGTCTGGGCTTTGACTAGGCCATTCCAACACATTTACTTAAACCACTCAAGTGTTGCTTTAGCAGTGTGTTTGGGGTCATTGTCCTGCTGGAAGGTGAACCTCCCTCCTAGCCTCAAATCACACACAGAGTGGTACAGGTTTTGCTCAAGTATATCCCTGTATTTAGCACCATCCAGCTTTCCCTCAACTCTGACCAGTTTCCCAGTCCCGACTGCAGAAAAACATCCCCACATCATGATGCTGCCACCACCATGTTTCACTGTGGGGATGGTGTTCTTTGGATGATGTGATGTTTTGGGTTTGCGCCAGACATAGCGTTTTCTTTGTTTGCCAAAAAGTTCAATTTTAGTCTCATCAGACCAGAGCACCTTCCTCCATACATTTTGGGAGTCTCCCACATGCCTTTTCGTAAACTCAAAACGTGCCATTTTGTTTTTTGCTGAAAGTAATGGCTTTCTTCTGGCCACTCTGCCATAAAGCCCAACTCTATGGAGCGTATGGCTTATTGTCGTCCTATGTACAGATACTCCAGTCTCTGCTGTGGAACTCTGCAGCTCCTCCAGGATTACCTTAGGTCTCTGCGCTGCCTCTCTGATTAAAGCGGAGGTCCACCCTAAAAATAAATTTTACATTAATAGCTTCCTTTTAATGTACTAAAAATCATTTAGTTAAAAAAAAAATGTACTTGCCTGTAAGACCCTGTTGCTAGGCAGATTTCCTAATCTGCCTACTTCCTTTTCCGCGGTGGTTCCTGACTCGCCTGGCCTCATTTCCCAAGAGTCCTGTGGGCATTACTGTGTTTAAAAATCACGTTATTTCCATACAGGAAATGACACGATTTACTCTGTTATCTTAGTTGTCATAACTACGGGGCGGGACCTTCCGCCGCCCGTTGTTATGGCAACTATACAAACTAACGGCGCTACGAGCGCCGTTTAACTGTGCATGCACGAGATAGAGAGGTGCATGCTGGTTACCCAGCATGCACCTCTCTCATTGAAAACCAGGAAGAGCAAACAACTGGGCTTCACATGCCAATAGACAAGATGGAAACGGCCACAAGATCGCTCAGACAATATTCTGTAAGTTTATTAATTGAATACTGAACAGATCGGCATCTAATGATATTTATCAATGCACCTATATTATAATAATATTAAGTATATAAAAAAAAAAATTATGGCTGGAACACCGCTTTAATGCCCTCCTTGCCCGGTCCATGAGTTTTGGTGTGCGGCCGTCTCTTGGCAGGTTTGCTGTTGTGCCATGTTCTTTCCATTTGGTTATGATAAATTTGATGGTGCTCCTAGGAATCATCAAAGATTTGGATATTTTTTTATAACCCAACCCTGACTTGTACTTTTCAACAACATTGTACCTTACTTGTTTGGAGAGTTCCTTGGTCTTCATGGCAGTGTTTGGTTAGTGGTGCCTCTTGCTTAGGTGTTGCAGCCTCTGGGACCTTTCAAAAAGGTGTGTATATGTAATGACAGATCATGTGACACTTAGATTGCACACAGTGGACATCATTTCACTAATTATGTGACTTCTGAAGGTAATTGGTAGCACCAGAGCTTTTTATGGGCGTCACAACAAATTGGGTGAATACATACGCACATGCCAAGTTTTTTATTTCTCAAAAATAATTTTATGTATATGTTTCTCTAATTTTACTTCACCAATTTAGACTATTGTGTTCTGATCCATCACATATAGTTCAGATTAAAAAAAGCATTGAACTAAAGGCTGTAATGTAACAAATAAGTAAAAAGCCAAGGGGGGTGAATACTTTTGCAAGGCACTGTAGAAATGTGTCTATGGGAATGTTTGACCATTCTTCCAGAAGCGCATTTGTGAGGTCAGGCACTGATGTTGGAGGAGAAGGGCTGGCTCAGAGTCTCTGTTCTAATTCATCCCAAAGGTGTTCTATCGGGTTGAGGTCAGGACTTTGTGCAGGCCAGTCAAGTTCCTCCACCCCAAACTCGCTCATCCATGTCTTTATGTACCTTGCTTTGTGCACTGGTGTGCAGTCATCTTGGAACAGGAAGGGGCCACCCCCAAACTGTTCCCACAAAGTTGGCAGCATCAAATTGTCCAAGATGTTTTGGTATGCTAATGCCTTAAGAGTTCCCTTCACTGGAACTAAAGGACCAAGCCCAACCCCTGGAAAACAACCCCACACCATAACCCCCCTCCACTTTACCTTTCTGCATCCATACATCCCACCTGCATGCATGCATGTATACACTTTGATCATTGTTTACCAGTGTACAGTCACATACTGTCATTTATTTGTACAGCTGCACCAGTGACTCCACAGGCACAGAAATATGGCCATTTCTTTATGCTGTACAGCCCTCTGTCCCCTGTGCATGGGCCCTTAGACATCCTGTAAGTACTGAATTCCTCTTTCCTTAAACAGTCCCTTTATTACAAGTTACCAATTACTTACAGAAGAACTAGAGTCAGGAAAAATATGAACCCTATATAATGATAGGTAAAGCATGCTTGCTGATTAATTATATTACCCGTCAACTGAAGGACCATGTACAGTAGAAATCACAAATGAGTTAATTACAGTTTAGAGCAAATTTCAAAGCAATTGATGGGGCTGGGATTTGCATTGTGCATAGACTTGTTAGCAGCTGCAGTTAGCTAATCTGCCACAAGATGGTTGTGTTCCAAAATAGAGGGGAAATAGAAAGTTAAAGCAGAGCTCCACTAAAAAGGGAAAGCCCTGCTTGTCTGCCACACTGCCACATTTGGAACTTTTTGGGGGGAGGGGAATTGAGTACCCGGTATTGACAGGCACCCACACCCACTTCCGAGTAAAATTGGTACTCAGCGATTTATGACATTTCCAGCCCCTCCTCCTTCCCCTTGCTGCCTTCTGGGACGCACACAGGTCCCAGAAGACAGCGGGACCATTTAGAAAGCGCAGAGTGACTTGTGCATGCGCAGTAGAAAAACTGGCTGTGAAGTCTGAAGGCTTCACTTATTTACAATGCTGGCGACTGCACCCGAAACCGACTGACGAATCAGCTTGGGGTGCCGACATCGCGGGATCCCTGGACAGGTAAGTGACCTTCTACTAAAAGTGAGCAGCTACAGTATTTTAGTGAGGGTGGCTGAACCCTAATGCCTCATGCACAGTGGAGAGTAGGTGTGATTAGAATATTTGACCAGCCCAGACTGTAAAAATATATGAGAGACTGACAGCCGCTGTGGCTGGATAAGGCTGAATGGTGTACCAATCAGTACCAATTTTTAGGGCAGTGTGCGTCGAGGGACAAATGCTAGGGGTGCAAACTTCTTGGGTACTGAGCATTCATCCCTGGGTACATACTGTCCTAAACGTTAGTACCACTCGGTGCACCATTCAGGTCCATCCAGCCACAACAGCTGTCACCCTCTCATAGAGTTTACCAGGCAGTAATGGACAGTACCCACAGGCCTTGCACGCACACCTAATCTCTATTGTCTTATACACCAGGGCTCCAGAAACTCAATGAAACTCTGAGTAACCATAAGAAGATAGGCTCCTCCAGCTTTTGCCTGGAATTTAGGAGGTAGATAGACGTAGATAAGTAACCTTTCACTTTAAATATCTATTGTTTAAAGCAGACCTTCACTCCCCCCACCCACTTTCTGTCATCTCTGTCCTACCACCATACAATTCCTGGATTCTGGTTTGCAGTAGCCTGCAGTCTCCTGGGATACCCATGTTCCAGGAGGCCTCTGGTACTCTGCTGCACATACGCTGGTATCAGGTATCAGGGGGCTGGCCATCATTTCCTGGTTTTTGCAGATGGCCCCCTTAGCATGTATATCATCATGTGGGCGAGAACCGGGAAGAGATAGTTCTGATGATGTCAGAAGAGAAGATGGCAGCTAGGGACTGGTTGTGTTCTTACAGAAAACAACTGAATCAACCTCCATTTTCCTGTTACTAAGATGTGCAGGGTGTCTGAATATCACTACACAATTCAATAGGCACCAGAGTTTAATAGGCACCAATTTCTGGCTCTGTCAACACCAACAAGCTTGACGGAAGTCGATTTAAAAACCAACCAAGCTGGGTGAAAATGGTGAACAATTTAAATGATGAAAAAAAAGCAGTACCTATTCGAGTATTCAGGCAGCTAAAGATACTGTGGCTGTTTCAAAACAATAGTTTGTAGTGGAGATTCACGCAAAATGAATTTACATGCTATAACAAGCACTAAGAAAGATGGCCAGCTTAGTGCAGCTGCTGGCCTCCATCATGAGGACACAGGTATTGCCAGCTGCACAAATACACAAAGAGACTGACAACAGGGAGGGTGTAAGTACTTTTTCTCCTGTCACACATTTCTACTTTTTGCAAGTGGTACATACCAAAGATGCTTAATCTCATCCCAAAATGTTTTAATTAGTTAATTTGATTTTTTTCTACAACATGCAATATAAAATATATAAATGTATTTTTGTGTGTCTGGCTCCATCTTATTCCCAGAATATTCCTTTCCCACCCTCATCTATTTGCAGACTGGGTAAATGAACAGTCACCATGCACCACAAATCACAGAGCATGTCACTGTGTTCCAATTGTATTGTTTTCAGTTACTTGCTGCACTAAATCTCCCTGTCCATGTATCATGTATCATGGAAAATAAAGGGAAAGCACTCAACCCTTAAGGTGGATGCACACTGAAATGTTATTATAAATGCTATGTTACCAGTCTTACTGGGTGGTTAACGCTGCCCTGGGTTACTTCCAGCTGTGGTTACATATTCAAAACCTAGAGCAGGGTTTCTCAACCAAGATTCCATGTACCCTAGGGTTCCTCCGGAGGTTGTTAGGGGTTCTTTGAGCAATGAGAAAATTCTGCCTCTCATATTAGTTCCCACTGACACCATTGATCTTTTAAGCTATATGTAAGGGGGCAATTCTTTCCAATAACCACAAGTGTAATGCCCTGTACACACGATCAAATTTTCCGATGGAAAATGTGTGATAGGACCTTGTTGTCAGAAATTCTGACCGTGTGTAGGCTCCATCACACATTTTCCATAGGAATTTCCGACACACAAAGTTTGAGAGCAGGCTATAAAATTTTCCGACAACAAAATCCGTTGTCGGAAATTCCGATCGTGTGTGGAAAGCTATTGGCTACTGCATTGTTTATAGTCCCAATGTACGTGTTATACGTCACCGCGTTCAGAACGATCGGATTTTCCGACAACTTTGTGTGACCGTGTGTATGCAAGACAAGTTTGAGCCAACATCCGTCGGACAAAATCCATGGATTTTGTTGTCGGAATGTCCAATCAATGTCCGACCATGTGTACAGGGCATAAGGAGCATTCTTCCCACTGACCATCACGGTAATGTGTGGAGAGTTGTAGATACGGTAATTTTTAGCAGGGGTTCCCTGAAACCGGCAAGTTATTTCAAGGGTTCCTCATGTGACCTGAAGCTTAGATCTTTTGCTATGTAGGAAGCACTGTAGGGAGCCTGGAACATAATTTTCTCCTGAATAGTATTTAAGCCTTTCTGTTGATGTGGCCCTCTGTACACAAAGAAACACCTACTGATAAAATATCACTATAAATCCATCCATCCCAGAATTTTCCTTTCCCACCTTCATCTATTTGCAGATTGGATAACTAAACAGCCACCATGCACCACAAATCATTGTTGCAAAAAGTTATCAGTATATAAAGGCAGTGTAATAAACTGTGTGCGTTATTTGGTGATGTGTTGGTCAGGTCTCCATCTGTTTAAAGAATTGCCATTCCGGCACTCGGCTCCTATCTTCCGTGTCTCCCCTGCAGCTGTGCTTGTCACAGGCAGCTACAGAAGAAACAATACTTGTTTATTCCAGGGAGGGGGCAGGTAGTAAAGTGTCGGCACAGGGAGTAGGGAGGCGGGACTGTGATTGGGAGTGATTGGTTTTGTGCAGGGAGGGGGTATGTCCCTCACCTCTTGTTAACTAAACACCCAGTGCATATTTTGGCCCATTAATAAGATCTTTTCTATTTTGAATTGCTACAATTTAAACCCTAATCCATATTTTTGCACCTGAACATTACTGAACATCTGCAAGCTACTAAAGTAGGCCATGCATACCATTAAAATAAGTTAATGCAATGGCATTGGATTATGTCATGCTCTGAATTCCAGACAAGAGTCACTGAATGGGTGTCTCCTATACACATCATCCATGAGTTACTCATTCCCCAGCCAGCCAGCCAAGTCATTCTTACATCCACTGCTGTATTGTATTCCTTTTTTAGAAAGGGTGCTGAAAATAAACTGTTGAGAATGCAGGGCAGAAGCATTGTGAAAAAATCCCATTGCATGATGTCCAGTAGACCCTATTGTATGTTAGGTGATGAGAAACATGACTTATAAACACACCCAATGGTGTACTCAAAAATAGGGCGAACCATTTACTATATATAAGCTGGCAAATATAATTAGGGTATTTTTTAATTTAATTTTATTAATCCATGTATAGATTTCACAATGGAAGAGAAAGAACTAATATAGGCAGGTGGAATGTGCAGAACCTCTCAAATGACTATCTAAGGACAGACAAATGGAACAGGAATGTACATTAATAGGTATGCTGTACCTTTAGCAGAGCCTTTTTCAACCAGGGTGTCGTGGCACCCTGGGATACCTTCTGGTTTCTCCCACTGTGTCTTGGCAAAATGCCTGAAAATTGCCCCAAAAAATGTGAACAAGCCAGTTTTTGTTACAACAAAGCGACAGGTTTTTATTGTGCAGCATTATAACATCGGGCACCATGCATTTCAGCCATCGGAGTTCTAAAGACCAATAATGTACAATAAGTACCAGTGTGCAGAGGTACAGTATATTGCCTTGTAAAATAAAATCACCTCTAATGTTGGATGTCATATGTGTGTATGGATGCTGCTGCATTATGTAAACCTATTAGTTTCGTTTTTTACATTTTTGAATGGGGTGCCTCAAGATTGTGCAAAATTTTAAAGGGTGCCTTAACTGTAAAAAAAAGTTGAGAGCAGACATCTAAGGAAGTGACTGAACAATAAATTTATATGGTCAGTCCAAACAAAATGCTTTTTAAGATTTTGGTAGATAACGACCGTTACCCACAAGCAAACTGTAATCTGTTACCCTTTCACTGCAAGATCAACCCATCATATTATAGTTCTGTGCCCTGCTTCTTGTCTTGAAGTTGTGCTTGCATGGTTACGTTTTTAACCCTGGTGACAATAGTGATCAATTGATGACCAATAGAAAGGGTGTCCCCTTTACAATGGGGACACAGACAACAATAAAAAGCTTGAAGGAATGGATAAGTAGCACTGGAACTCTAATGCCCTGTACACACGGTCGGACATTGATCGGACATTCCGACAACAAAATCCATGGATTTTTTCCGACGGATGTTGGCTGAAACTTGTCTTGCATACACACGGTCACACAAAGTTGTCGGAAAATCCGATCGTTCTGAACGCGGTGATGTAAAACACGTATGTCGGGACTCTAAACGGGGCAGTAGCCAATAGCTTTCATCTCTTTATTTATTCTGAGCATGCGTGGCACTTTGTGCGTCGGATTTGTGTACACACGATCGGAAATTCCGACAACGGATTTTGTTGTCGGAAAATTTTATAGCCTGCTCTCAAACTTTGTGTGTCGGAAAATCCGATGGAAAATGTGTGATGGAGCCCACACACGCTCGGAATTTCCGACAACAAGGTCCTATCACACATTTTCCGTCGGAAAATCCGACCGCGTGTACGGGGCATTAAGCTGGCCATAGATGGATCGAAATTCGGCCAGTTTACCAGGACCAGCCAAATGCCAATCCATCCATGAGCAGGCTGGTTGTACAGAAGTTGAAATCTCGATTGACTTCTGTACAACCAGCCTGTCGTTTTTTTTGCTCGATCAGTGCCGCTAGCTATAGCCAGCATCATTGTATTCTGACTGTGGGGAACTCTCCCTGCTGTCAGAGTACAATAGCTCTGCAGGAGGGATTTCCCCATCAACACCGATCCGGTGTTGATGGGGGAATCTAGTAATTTTTTTTTTTCATTCAACACGCTGGCTGAATGAAAAAAAAGATGCATAATCTATGGCCTGTATAGGTTTCCCTATTACTATATGATAGTATGTTAGTAGTATTTGTGTAGGGGGTATCACTTGGTTGCTGCCAGAACCAGCTGCTGACAAAAGACTGTGCTAATCCACACAACGCTCAATACACCATACGATTTACTTTTTATCCAGTCCAAATACGTTCTTTCTTATGTCCTGATGAAGGGGTTCAGGTTTGGCTACTCAAAAGCATAGGCTTTCTTGTACAGTCTTCTTTACATTGTAATAGACTTGTATTTGGATTATATTATCAAAGCGTAGTGCTTCAATTCCAAATGTATTCAGCAATTAAAACTTTATTGGGGTTCTAACGCTCCCCTACTATATCCAAAAAGCACATGTGCACTACACCAAAGCCTGACTGGCTCTTTCCTCTCCCAGGCTGGGGAATACCAGAAGCCGCTATCAAAAGAAATGTAGGTGCTTACACTAGTTGTATTCAAACACACATTTATTTATTTTTAGTGAATATACTATATTCTCATATTTATCTGGATGGAGTTCAAAAATGTGCAAAATGGAAGGATCCCTTAAAAGTATGGAATTGTATTCTGTATTATTTACGCTTCATTTACATGGGCAAAAAGTGCCCTCCTGCGGGTTCCTGGGTCAAGTATAGTGCAGATACTTGAGACTGGATCCTAGGTGTTACGATCAGAGGCGGCTGCTCACCCTATACAACTAAATGTCAGGCTAAAAGGATCCAGGGCACTAAGTATCTATCCCCAGGTATCCGGTTACCTGTGGTTAGGAACAGATGTCTGGTCCAGGGGTGGACATCTGTCCCTAACCACATTTGTCCCTAACTACTGGGTGTGTGGATATGTGCACTTAGGTGCTTACAGCCCTGGGGTCTGGGATCCCAACTGCAGGTTTCCAGGATTCAGGAATCTGTGAATGAAGTCTAAGGTCCAAGTATTTTCCTAAGACTACACAGCAGTGGCAGTTTGTAGTTAGGCATTTTCTGATCTCCCAGAGTGTGGTTAGTCTCCTGTCTTTAGAATATCAGCTGGCAGTGAAGATTTAAATAGTTTAATCTTTTCAAGCTGTAATCTTCTTACTTCCTCTAGCAGGTCCAAGGCATACTGTGCAAGGTGCAGATAAGCCTGGGCGCCATTGTAAAACCTTACAATCTGGTATCTAACCTCAGAATGCCCCCTGTATTCACAGAGAGGACAACAGAATCAAAAGGCATGATCAGCGACATCAAACCACAGGAAGCCACATGGCACAATGCAGAAGCTGAAGAGGGAGCCCTGAGGCCTTAGGGTAATATATTGGCAGAGGAAGTCACAGAAATAGCAGAGCAGAGTAATACACAGTTTGAGTGGTGCCCGTTGGACAGATTTACTGTATGCTAGCAGAAAAAAGGGAACTACTTAGATCCTGGATCACAGCTCAACACCGAGTAAGGCTCTTTGCCTTGTAAGGCCGGATCTCTGCTGCAAGTGACTCACTTGGGAATGAGTTTTATTCACTCCTTTGAGCCAGAGTCAGAATAAGATATTTTAACCCTTTCGGATCATATCTCTTGTAGGCAAGTGCATGACAGACACTGGTGCATTTTTTAGGGAAAGTTAGACTAACACTTTTGGGAACATGGCGTTTTAAATAAAAAAGAAGTGTATGTAAACTCCAACAATTAACTTTTATTTACATCCTCCTTTTTTGGTCTGTTAAAGCCGAGTTCCACCCAACTATACAACTAGGTCTTAAACTAAAGACCAACCCCCCCCCGTTTTTGGATATATATTTTTTTTCTTTTTGAAGTATAAAGATGTACTTCCATCCCAACCTCGCCGCAGCGAGGTACATCATTTCCTCTTCTGTCTCCTCTTCTGCTGCCTCCTCTTCGATACAGAAGAAGAAATTATGTACCTTGCTGCGGCACGGTTGGGATGGAAGTACATCTTTGTACTTCAAAAAGAAAAAAATATATATACAAAAATGAGGGTGGGGGGGTGGTCTTTAGTTTAAGACCTAGTTGTATAGTTGGTTGGAACTCTGCTTTAACTCTGCTTTGACCAAAAAAGGAGGATGTAAATAAAAGTTAATTGTTGGAGTTTACATACACTTCGAGGCCTGAAGGCTCCACTGCCGGTTTCCCTTAGTTGCAATGGTGGCGCCTGCACCCGAGCCGACACATGAATTGGCTTCAGGGGGCCGACATCGCGGGCTCCCTGGACAGGTAAGTGTCCGTATTAAAAGTCAGCAGCTACATTATTTGTAGCTGCTGACTTAAAAAAAAAAAAAAAAACATTTTTGAGGCTGGAATTCAGCTTTAAAGATGGATGGTGCCCCCCTTCCTCAAATAGCGATGGCTTCCCCCCAGGTAATCGCAAACTGCCCTATTCGCAAGTGTGAATGGGGCCTTAATGGAACACTTTGATAAGTTTTTAAAAGGTCTGTCTTAAAGGGCCCTGGTGTGTAATCCGACTTATTGGCAGGCTGACATGATGAGAATCAGAAAAGGGGCTGGCAGCACAGGGAAGGTTATTCACTGGCAGCTAATGATGACAGCTCCCCTTTTTGTAGTGTTACTTTTGTCATTTCACTGGGCTACAGGTCAGCTTTTAGGCAAATGGCATTTTGTTCAGAAGTAATAAAAAATGGATTATGTCATTCCTCCACTTACTGAATGCATGTAATAATTAATTTCATAATAGTAAAATATATAGTAAAATATAATCATTATCTGTTCAGAATGTATTTGGAATGAGGGTGCCATATCTGCCATGTAGGATAGCTTTTTCTGCAGCCAGTGGAAAATCTGACAAAGCTAAGATGTGGCATTAAATATTAAAGCAGAAGTCTAGCTACTAGGAATGAGCTATTTCAGAGAGATCTGATTTTCAAAAGATTTCAGCAAAAAATCTGGTGATTTTAGTGAATTTAACTATTTTGGGAAAATGTTTGGAGTCAATGGGGAAGGAAGAATGATTTGTTTTGGTGGTTTTCACAGGTTCATATCTGTGTGTTGCATTACTGCACTGTAAAATGCAAACAGAAACGTATGTAATGCAGTCCATTGCCAGCATTCCAATGCCTTAATATCTGTGTAGAATAAAAAAATGATTGAATGAGTATTTTTTCCAATAGCCCATTTCCAAAAAGGCAGTGTGATTCAAAGGAAGGTGTGGAAGCAGCATTGTATGAGAAGCAAAAAGATGAGGCAAGCTACACTGGTTATATGTGTTGAGTCTAGCATATTGATTTATGTAATGCTTGTGCTTTTATATAAGAGGGAGAAGGTAGAGGTCTGTTTTAGGTTTTTAGCTTCCTGCCTGATCATTGGGCGATGATCCGATTGCCTCTTGAGGGATCAGGAAGGAATTTTTTCCCCTGCTGGAGCAAATTGGATCATGCTTTGCTGTTGTTTTGCCTTCCTCTGGATCAACTGTAGGTATAGGATTGTGTATATAGGATTGTATAATTTTTTCTTTTATTGGTTGAACTAGAACGGGGGTCAGCAACCTGTAGATCATGATCTACCAGTAGATCGTGGCCAGGTGACTAGTAGATCACGGTTTGGGCTTGGTGAGCTGCCATCCCAGAGCATCAAATAGAGTGCAATTCAGAGGGACTTCTTGTAAAGTTGGGGCTGTAGTAGGGAGCAAGAGCCGTATAGGCCGATACCTCTTCTGTAGTGCTGGCTCCTGTCCCATGTAGAGTGATACCAACTGCACTCCATCTCTTATCTCTGCTAGCGGTCTCCAGCGTGGTGCCAGCAGCAGGAAAGAAGAGATCTTTAGGTCATTGTGAAACAATACACTGGGCATAATAGTATTAGGCTGCTTTCACACTGATGTACTGTGGTTTACCCATACCGCAGGTGCAGTGCAGTGTACTGGCAGCTTTCCTGCTGGTTTTCTGCACTTAGCCATAGAGTTCTACTATATCTTGCGAGTTTGGTGCACTTTCTGAAAGCGCACCAAAACGCAGGAGTTTTGGTGCGCTGTCAGAAAGTGTGCCACACCGGCAGGATATAGTAGAAGTTTATGGCAAAGCGCAGCTAACCCAGGAAAGTTGCAGATGCACTACGCTGCACCCGTGGTGCAGGTAAACTGCAGCACATCAGCGTGAAAGCAGCTTTATAGGGGGCACAGAACGCCATAGTTAAGACGTGTTTTTATGTGTTGCTGCAGTGGCTAGGGGTGTACACATGTCACAGCCGCAGCAGGAGTTATACGCCCTGTCATGGTTGGTGGGTGTTGTACCTGCCAAGCATGACCCATTCAAGTGAATGAGGCTGCTCTGCAAGTGCCCTGCAATCTTGCGCAGAAAAGCAAACAAGGGGTTAAAGCAGGCAGCGTTGTGTTGCTTTCTCATCACCTGCTTTAATGCCTTGGACCCCGCAGAAGCATGCATTTGCAGGATGCTTGCAGAGTTCCCCTATTTACTTGAATGGGTCGCAATTGACAGGCAGTAACACTCACCAAAAGCAACAGGGGGCTTAGATCCTGCTGCAGCATGTGTACACCTTTGACTGCTTGCACCCAGTCCCTTCAGACATGCCTCTCAGTCCTCTGACTGTAACACACACCAGCGCTCCTGGCTGTCTTCCTTCCTGGAGATTTGTCTGGCAATGTTCTTCTGCTGTCCTCTCCCTGCTCCCATACTTCCTGGTCAGGATCCCCCTGTGTATCATGAGAAGGGTCCCTTCTGCACCCGAGCCCAGGCCTGAGTTCACCCCCCCAGACTAAGGGGTTACTCTAAAAGGCCTCCGACAGCCTAACACTCCATCTCCATCTTCCACCTGAACTCCATTGCCCCAGCTGAGCTGACCCTAAATATCTGGGGAGGCCTGCCCCCTGCAAACTGATCTGTTGGGGATTGGTCAGGGCCCTCATGAATACTCCTCGCAGCTCCTCCTTCCCTTCTACTCCCGTTCTTCTGGAATCTTCTTCTAGTGTTCAGAAGTTACATAGTAGCTTTGGTTGAAAAAAGACACAAGTCCATCAAGTCCAACCCATGTGTGTGATTATTTGTCAGTATTAAATTGTATATACCTGTATGTTGCGGTCGTTCAGGTGCTTATCTAATAGTTTCTTGAAACTATCGATGCTCCCCGCTGAGACCACCGCCTGTGGAAGGGAATGCCACATCCTTGCAGCTCTTACAGTAAAGAACCCTCTACGTAGTTTAAGGTTAAACCTCTTTTCTTCTAATTTTAATGAGTGGCCACGAGTCTTGTTAAATTCCCTTCTGTGAAAAGTTTTATCCCTATTGTGGGGTCACCAGTATGGTATTTGAATATTGAAATCATATCCCCTCTCAAGCGTCTCTTCTCCAGAGAGAATAAGTTCAGTGCTTGCAACCTTTCCTCACAATTAATATCCTCCAGACCCTTTATTAGCTTTGTTGCCCTTCTTTGTACTCGCTCCATTTCCAGTACATGCTTCCTGAGGACTGGTGCCCAGAACTGGACAGCATACACTAGCTGCGGCCAGGACAGAGTCTTGTAGAGCGGGAGAATTATCGCTTTATCTCTGGAGTTGATCCCCTTTTTAATGCATGCCAATATTCTGTTTGCTTTATTAGCAGCAGCTTGGCATTGCATGCCATTGCTGAGCCTATCATCTACTAGGACCCCCAGGTCCTTTTCCATCCTAGATTCCCCCAGAGGTTCTCCCCCCCCCCCCCAGTGTATAGATTGTATTTATATTTTTGCCACCTAAATGCATTATTTTACATTTTTCTACATTGAACCTCATTTGCCATGTAGCTGCCCACTCCATTAATTTGTTCAGATCTTTTTGCAAGGTTTCCACATCCTGCGGAGAAGTTATTGCCCTGCTTAGCTTAGTGTCGTTCACAAATACAGAGATTGAACTGTTTACCCCATCCTCCAGGTCGTTTATGAACAAATTAAATAGGATTGGTCCCAGCACAGAACCCTGTGGGACCCCACTACCCACCCCTGACCATTCCGAGTACTCCCCATTTATCACCATCCTCTGAACTCGCACTTGTAGCCAGTTTTTAATCCATGTACTCACCCAATGGTCCATGCCAACGGACCTTATTTTGTACAGTAAACATTTATGGGGAACTGTGTCAAATGCTTTTGCAAAATCCAGATACACCACGTCTACGGGCCTTCCTTTATCTAGATGGCAACTCACTTCCTCATAGAAGGTTAATAGACTGGTTTGGCAGAACGATTCTTCATAAATCCATGCTGATTACTGCTAATGATACCGTTTTCATTACTAAAATCTTGTATATAGTCCCTTATCATCCCCTCCAAGAGTTTACATACTATTGATGTTAGGCTAACTGGTCTGTAATTCCCAGGGATGTATTTTGGGCCCTTTTTAAATATTGGTGCTACATTGGCTTTTCTCCAATCAGCTGGTACCATTCCAGTCAGTAGACTGTCAGTAAAAATTAGGAATAATGGTCTTGCAATTACTTGACTGAGTTCCCTAAGTACCCTAGGTACCCTTGGGAGCAAGCCATCTGGTCCCGGTGAAGGCCTTCTCCTTTGCTTTTATATGCATTTTTACATTGGAGTTAAGCCATCCAGGACTTTTGTTCGCTCTTTTAAATTTATTACCCAATGGGATGCATTGGCTAATGCTCTTATTTAATATGCTCTTAAAGAAAACCCATCTCTCCTCCGTGTTCTTTGTTCCTAAGATTTTATCCCAATTTATGCCTTCTAGCAAGGCTCACAGTTTAGGGAAGTTGGCTCTTTTGAAATTCATTGTCTTTGTATTCCCCTTATGTTTCCTATTTGTGTGATTTATACTGAAGCCAATTGACCTGTCATTACTGTTACCTAAATTGCCCTGTATTTCCACATCCGTGATCAGGTCTGTATTATTGGTAATAAGTAGATCCAGTAACGCTTTATTTCTAGTTGGTGCCTCCCTCTAGAAGTAGAGGGAGGTATCAGAGATGCTGCCCGTGAGTCATGCCAGCCCTTCCTGAGTCACTCAACCCTGACCCAGAAAAACACACAGGCTTAGCTGCCAGCCAAGCCTGAATTTACCTACTTAAGCCTCATGTACACTGCTGCTGGTAAACGGATGTTAAGGAGCAGTTGGGCATTTTTTTCATTCGCTCCTGAACTCTCCTCTATGTTATCTTATCTGTCCATGTACACAGGGTCATTTACAGTCATTTCTAGGCAGTTGAGTTTAGAGGCTTTTTTTGGAACGCAAAAACAATTGGTTCAGAAGCTCTGTTTAGAGGCATTTCAAGCGCCAAACGCTTCTAAACATGTTTTTGTATACAGGCGTTTTTCATTTTTGACTATTTTGAAAAGAAAAACATTTTTTTTTTTTTTTTTAGAAACACTTCTAAACGCAAATGCGGCATGTAAACACAGCAAAACAAACATTTTAAATGTGGGTTACTATCTGTCAAGTTAAATCGTTCAGGAGAGGTTGTAAAAATGTCCCGTGTACAGGAAGCCTAACAGAAAAAAAAATAACTAACACTAGCACACTAGCATTGCTGGGGGTGCTACATACTGAAGGCCTATAGTGTAAACTTGAAGAGGTGGCTGTACAGCCTGTTATCCTATTATTTCACAGTAAAAATGTTGAAAAGCTATTTGTGTGGACATTCTTTATTGAAAAGGGTGGGCTTCAGGCCTGGAGTATGTGGGACACAATATGGTCTCTCCTTTACAGGTGTGTGCAAACCTTATCTAAAGAAGAAGAGGGGAGGTGCCCTTGGCCTATATGACAATTGATGGTGAATTGGGGCTGCTATGAAGCACATCATTGGTTTCTAGGAGGCCAGTGGTGGTGGTGGGGGAGGTCTAGGCAGTCAGAAGTGGAGACCCTAGCCAGCCTTGGCTGACCTAAATCCACAATCTGTGCACAGTGATGATACGCTAGTAAACCTAGTTGTGTGCCAGATAAAATCTTGTAGCATACCATATTGTTTCTGCAGCTTAATGAATTCATAGTTTTATGACCAATGTTATCTTTATCTTGGCCATTTATGACCAATGTTATCTTCCAACAGCAAAGTATTCCTATATACTAAAATGTTTAGAGCAAATTTTCCCTGGTGATCCACACACAAACCCAAAGTACAAAAAAGCTGACATACTATTTTTGCACTCTACTGGGAATAGTTCTACCAGAGTAAATCTCATTCTACAAAGTCTATAAATGCATAAATAAGGCCTTGTATATTAGGCTTCATCTTGTATAAGGTCATTGTGTACAAAGCATTTGCATGGCTTTCAGAAAGTTTAGAGCAGCATTTGAAAATATTTTGAGTTCCAATTTGGGAATGGTATAGAGAATGTTAATTTAATTCCTAGAAAATGCCTCCTGCTGGTCCTTTAAGGAGTTTTCGAATGACAGAAGGTAGAGGTGGATGTCCTGATCATGTCACAACAACCAACCACAGAATGACCAGGAGCCCCTTCCACCGCAGTGAGGGTGATCTAAGCACAACAGCCCTGCTGATGCACAGATGTGTTGGGTGGATTGGCAAAAGGTTAAAGTGGCAACTCAGAACCAGGCGGCTGGCTCCTCTTCTGATCCACTTATGCTCACCTTCACCATGCCTGCCTGATGCTCTGATGCTCCTTTTTTTTAACTTTTTTATTGTTTATCCTTTTTTGTGATATATTTTTTGCACACATTTGCATGTATGTACTATAATGTACATACATCCCACATTCCTTACACACATTATTTTTTTTCTTGTCAACACCTACTTGGTAGTTTTATGTCATGTATACTAACACATAAAACACATCTTTCACAGCTATCACGGTGGGGGACTTGTTGGATTGCGCTCCATGCCCACAATTCTATCTTGTCCTGTTTGCACTGCTGGGCCCTCCGAATCCCACACCCTCAGTTCCTGGGTCATGAGTCCTATTGTCATGAGCATGTGATGTCTTGCAGTTTTGTAAGTATGGGTCCCCTTTTGGTTGATACCCAATCTTTGCAATAACATAATACATTGTATTATGTATCATATATTCCTAAACTATTTCTACTTTTATAGACAATTGAGCCCCTGAGGAAGTGACGCTATGTCACTAAACGTGTCGGATAACAAAGATGCCAGTTCACACCTATTATGGATTGATCCTTGAAACCCTGTACTTGGCTACAGAATTAATATTTACTGTATATATTGACCTATCTGCTTGACTATATGGCAATTATGTCACTGTTGATCTGTTGGAAATTGTATTTACCAATAAATCTTTACTTTATTTCATTATTGAGTGTGTTGCATCCCACGAGCAATTCATGTTTCTCTGAAGCTCCTTCAGAGCCATTGAAAAAAATATTCCACATATTGGGAACCTCCTCCCATGATGCAATGCTTGGGTGTAAGGGCAGGCTTGAACACTGTCATAGTAAGAGGAGGACAATGACATGGGGAAGGACTTGTCATTTGACTTTGATGTCCAAAATTGCGTCGCACAAGTGTGGATGGAGCCTCAAACCAACATTTCTTTATTTCTCCAGAGAGTATCAAGTCTGCCTTTTGACAAATCTAAACTCCATCTGTCCTTTTATGAGTTATCTAAACAAAGGCCTCACCCAACAAAAGTGCATGCAATAAACCACTGTCAGAGCTGAAGATGGAAGAGATATCTCTGATTTGTGCAGTCATTCCCTGCACTTCTCCTTTTCTGTCTCATCTGTGCTTTAATGAAAGGTCAACCAAATGTTTTTCTCTTTTATGTAGATGTGTATATGGGTTAGAACAGCCTTTCTCAACCTTTTCAACATGGGGGAACCCTTGAAATAACTTTCCAGTCTCAGGGAACCCCTGCTAAAAATGACTATATCTACAACTCCTGATACATTAGTGTGATGGTGTGATGGTCAGTGGGAAGTATGCTCCTTACATTTGTGGTCATTGGGAAGAATTACCCCCTTACAGATAGCTAAAAAGATCAATGGTGTTAGTGGGGACTTATCTGAAATTGATCATTGCTCTAGGAACCCCTGGCAACCTCTGGAGGAATCCTAGGGTTCCATGGAACCCCAGTTGAGATACCCTGGGTTAGAATGTCTGTCACATTTGTATTGTGGTGTGCACATTAGGGAGGACTCCCCTCATTCTTGTCCTGGGAGAGGAAGTGAGGGGAAAAGTGCTCTTTAGAGACTAGGGATGAGCTACGATTCAGGCCACACTCATTGGCCAGGGTCCACACGGAAATTGTCACATAACAGGCCACCACCCAATAAGCTACAGCCATGGAATCTCAAACCCTGCAGCTGCCACTACTTTAAAATAAAACACATCTTTTTTATCCTACCTAAATCTTGACTTTTGACCCTTGGCATAAAGTGTGACCCATTCCATTACCTTGACCCTGTCCATGATCTTTGACCCTAACACTAATCTGGATCGGGTCCTGACCTAGCCATTTAATCTTTATTTTTTTATTTATGGGCCAGTTCACACCATAGAAACGCAGTCCGGATGCGTTCCAGGTGCTTTTCTGCATGTGCGTTTTTGATGCATTCCAGTGCGTTTTTGATGCATTCCATTGCTTCCCCCCCCCCTCTTTTTTTCTTAACAATAAATAAGCACGAGTGTGTTGCAGTGCGTTTTTGGTGCATTTAGGTGCGTTCCGATGCGTTTTTGATGCGTTTTACAGCGTTCCAGTAGAGTCCAGTGCAGAAAAAATGGAGCATGTTCTCCTTTTTTTTCAGGAACTGGAACGCACTGGAACTGCAAGCACTGGTGTGAACTATGCCATTGAAAACCATATAACCTACTTTCCATGCGTTTTTGATGCAGAAAAAAATACTCACTGGACTGCACGTGGTGTGAACTGGCCCTATAATTTTTTTCCCTTACATACAGAATTTTTTAAAACACTTCTCCTCTAACTAGGTGAAAAAGATACATTGTATATTCCACACTGCAAGACCATTTTCCTATTGGGGGATGATTGGAGTATGCTGTAGTAACCACTGGTGCTGTGGTTCTCTGGTTTGCTTGCTGCTTTTTTTGTTTGGTCTACTGTCTTGTATGACATATCTGTTTTTCTACTGTATTGAAAAAAAAAAAAAAGAATAAAAAAAAAAAGTAGATACATTTTTTTTTCCATTCAGAGAAGATAAACAGTGCAGAGACGGGTTCTACTGAGTGATCACTGTGATAGCTTAGTCACAGGCTATCACAGCCATCATGTGATAGAGAGGCAGTCTGCTCGCCTCCAAATTGTTAGTAGGAGATCGAGAGCTATCAGCGACAGCCCGGTCTCTGTGCTGGGAACATGCTATATAGACCACTCTTCCAGCAAAAACAGAGCATATAAAAAAACAGGACCCTGCATTCACTATATCTGGTCTCCCACAATACACAGAACATGGAAATGCAATAGTTTTATTAAATATAAACTGCTAAACACCTTTTCTCATCAGCAGTATATAGCAGTCTTATCACGTCTATCAGTGTCTGGTTAAAGCTTTTAGGAGGAGTTTTCATTCTCCCCTGATTGTCCTATGAGGCTGCAGAACCCCTGAAAAACAACAATTGTCCCAAACAGGAGGGGGACCAAGAAAAAGTGGGGCTCAAAGGAAAGGCAATCTGACTAAATGTATATGTAATCAAACAAGTGTTTATTGTGGTACAAAAATATGATACATGTAGATAAGAGAGCATAAACCGATAGTTACATAGCCCCGATAAAAATTGATCGGTAACATGGAACCGATCAACCCCTGACCCTCTGTCTGGACAGTGCTGATTGGCCCTGTGCTGATTGCATCCATTCTCCCAAGCAAAAAAAAAAAAAACTAGCAATACACAACAAACTGAGCATGTGCAGCTAGCCCTCAAGGCTCTGTTCTATCAGGAGATGGATTGGGGACTGTGGAAGAAGTGGAGGATCAGAGAAGACAGGATGAAACAGACGTTTTACACAATAAACCCCTTAGGTTCCACAGTGAGTATAGCAAGCATGCTTTACTGCATAGACTGATTTTACTATTGAGTGTTTAGTAAAACTTTAACTGGATTTCACGTCTTTCACTACTGGAGACTCAGCACCATCTGTGGGCATACCTAGGACAGCTTTCATGCAAATGACCCCTGCTTTAGACTGATAACCACCCCATCAAAGCATTTTGATATTCGCATAACCAGGGCTTTTTTTCTCAGAGAATAGGTGCAGGAACTCCTCCCTTCCGTGTCACCCCCTGACTCCGCCCCTACCCACCTCCAAGCAACCATTCCTTTGTCCACCCCTTACCCCTTTAAAGAATACAGAACCAAGTATCATTTTGTGGTGCTAAGTATTTTGTATGGAATTTGTTAATGATAACAAGAAAGGCAGTCAAATAAATCTAGCAACAATGGACACCCCAGCGACAATAGATCTACCTTAGCAACAATTGGCTCCCAAATGCCAACATCACTAGACCCTCCAACAGCCAGGAACATTAGACCCTAACCTCAACAGTAGATCCCTCCCAGCACTGAATGACCCCTGCAACAAAAGACCCAACCCAGCAACAATAGATCCCCCACCAGCAACAATAGACCCCACTGCAAAAATAGATCCCTTCCAGCAACAATAGATTCTCCAGCAGCCAGCATCATTAGATCATCAATCAATGAGCAACAAAGACCCCTCCCTCAACAGTAGATCCCTCCCCGCAACGATTGACCACCCAGCAACATAAGACCCACCCCAAGCCACAATAGATCCCCCACAAGCAACAGAAGACCTCCCCAAAAATAGATCCCCTCCAACAACAATAGATTCCCCAGCATCA
Source organism: Aquarana catesbeiana (assembly GCF_042186555.1). Classification (NCBI taxonomy): domain Eukaryota; kingdom Metazoa; phylum Chordata; class Amphibia; order Anura; family Ranidae; genus Aquarana; species Aquarana catesbeiana. The sequence goes on along the minus strand of NC_133335.1, from coordinate 173,760,061 downwards.
ATAGACCCTCCAGCACACCCCAGCACCCATTGCTATTACATACATGCAGTGATGGAGGTGCCGGAACTACGTTCCCCCGCGTTCCAGCTGAAAAAAAGCCCTGCACATAACCCCTCCCAAAAACCAGCCTACAGCTTGCATATTGTACTGATGCGGGGTGCTGTGATGTTTTCAGGAAGCTTCAGCTGGCTCTGCCCACCAGTTATAATCTGACTGCATTGCATAGGGAAGCACAGTGACCCAGTAATGTGATCAATGTGTTTAAAAAAAGATTTGTAATGAAGATGGAAAAGGTTTTATTTTAATCAACATGCTGATGAAGGGGGAAAGGAGGAACCAGGAAAGGCCAAATTCTGTATAAGCAGATTAAACTTTAGCTTTAATCAAGCCAGCCAAAAGCAAGCATGTACTATTTTTATAAGACTTGTATGCTGTAGGGTTTTAGGCAATGCGTGTATTGTGCACAAGCTATGAAGAAGAAATAGTAGAAGCTAATCTTAGAGGGTTATGACAGGCTAACATCAATTTCAAATAAAACGTCTATTACTTCTCTGGTTATATAATCCCTTGCATGTTGTCAAAACATCTGCTTGGAGCATGCAGAGCCCGGGGAGTAGATGTGTCACTTCGGTGATCCTGGGCAACATGCGGTTTCTAGGCCTTATATTTTTACACCTCCGCCCAGTCTTTGAAGATCCAGCCATGTGGATTGCTCTGCCTCTAATCTCTCAGCCTTTTCCAGTGAGGCATGTTATTAAACATTAATTGCACGGAGCAGCCTGGATCCTCCTCTCCCTTGGGCATCCAAGCAGGCTCGCTCCCAAGTCGCTGCTCTGCGTGTCTATTCACACACAGAGCTGCAGCTTGGTCCCGCCCTCTCTCTCTCTCCTCATTGGCTCAGTGGCTGTGACTGCATGCCTCAGCCAATGAGGAGTGAGAGTCTCCAGAGAGACAAGTCTCTTTTGCACATTGCTGGATTGAGATGGGACTCAGGTAAGTATTAGGGGGGATGGCTGCTGCACAAAGAAGGCTTTTAATGCATGAAGGTAAAAAACCTTAAGCCTTTAATGGCCCTGTAATCTATTTTTGTAACCTCTCCTTTTCCCCCTCTCTTTGGTTTGTTTTGAATGAGCAGTGCACGTTCATTGTGGCCATGTGCACTGCTCTATGCACACTACAAATCCCATAGCTCCTAATCCATTTCAGGAGCGAGCAACAGAGGGTGGCTACGTTCCTGCATCCAGTCCAAATTATTTGGTGGAGGGAGGATTATGACATTTTGGACAATTTCATGCTTCCAACTTTGTGGGAACAGTTTGAGGATGGCCCCTTCCTGTTCCAACACGACTGCGCACCACTGCACAAAGCAAGGTCCTTAAAGAAATGAATGAGCGAGTTTGGGGTGGAGGAACTGGACTGGCTTGCACAGAGTCCTGACCTCAATCTGATAGAACACCTTTGGGATGAATTCGAGCGGAGACTGGGAGCCAGGCCTTCTCGTCCAACATCAGTGCCTGACCTCACAAATGCACTTCTGGAAGAATGGTTAAACCTTCCCATAGACACACTCCTAAACTTTGTGGGCAGCCTTCCCAGAAGAATTGAAGCTGTTATAGCTACAAATGGTGGGCAACTCAATATAGAACCCTACGGACTAAGACTGGGATGCTATTAAAGTTCATGTGCGTGTAAAGGAAGGCGTCCCATTAGTTATACTGTATCTAAAGCCTATCTTTTTTTTGGTTTTAGCACATTTATTATATCTTTTCGCTGTCATGTCCCATTGAAAAGATAACCCCCTTACTTCCTGTTCTGGAGATACCACAGGAAGTGGGAGGAAATCTATTCAAATCCAAATTCACCCTTAGACATTTGTCACCAATACAAATGTCACTATTGAATCACCTCCTGTTCCAGTGACAACTGTAAAAGTTTGCATTTCTTATCACTGTCTATCACATTGAGAGTGGTTACCAGGACAAATAGAGAGGGTACATTTTACCTATTGGGGACACAGACAACAATGAAAACCTTACAGAGGTTTTAACAATTTCACATTAAAGCAGAGTTCCACCAAAAATGGAACTTCCGCTTATTCGTCTCCTCTCCCTCTCTCCGGTGCCACATTTGGCACCTTTCAGTGTGGACCTGTTTTTGACAGGTCCCCTTCCCCACCTCTGGAGACATTGCCATGGCGAAGCTCGGCCCTCTCCCCCTTCCCCTATCGCCGAGCCAATTAGAAAGCGCAGCGCACTTCGCGCATGCGTAGTAGGGAATCGGCTGTGAAGCCAAAAGGCTTCACTGCTGGGTCCCCTTACCGGCAATGGTGGCGGCTGCACCCGACAGCCGATCCAAAAATCAGCTGGGGTGCCGACATCGCGGGCTCCCTGGACAGATAAGTGTCCTAATATTAAAAGTCAGCCGTTGCAGTATTTTTAGCTGCTGACTTTTAATTTTTCGTGGGGTGGGCAGACCTCTGCTTTAAATCATTTTCACATTCACTACTAAAAAGGTTTTGACTTTAGATGCAATTAATACATCAGACTTAAAGGCTATGATGTGCAGAGCCTAGTAAATCAGAACATCCAATCAGATATTCATTAACTGTATTTAGATCAGTTTAAGAGACACTCTAGGTAGAGTTTCAAATGTAGACTGTGTTTTCAAAAATATCTAAAATATGTCCACAAGAGGTTTATATGTTGTTACATCTGCATTGCACCCATTTGAATGGTTTGCACAGATGATCCAGTGACACCAGCAAAACATTGTATTGATTGCTCATCTTTCAGTGTTGGCACACATCCAGATGTGGAGAGTTAGGAACTGTGGGCCTAATGAGCTTTACTAGAGACATTGTTGTCAACTCTGGTTAATACCTATGCCTTTGCTCTGGCCTGCATTACTTAGAGGCGAGTGGAGGGTTGGGCAGTGAGAGAAGTTTGGTAGCTGTACCCTTTCTCTGGACTGGATTCCCCAAGATGCATGTGGAGGGTTGGGCAGTGAGAGAAGTTTGGTAGCTGTGCTCCTGCTCTGGCCTGGCTTTCTTTAGAGGCATGTGGAGGGTTCGGCAATGAAAGAAGTTTGGTAGTTGTACCCCTTCTCTGGACTGGCTTCCTGTGAGACGTGGAAGGTTGGGCAGTGAGAGATGTTTGATTGCTGGGCCCCTGCTCTAGCCTGCCTTCCTCGAAGGAATGTGGAGGGTTAGGCAGTGAGAGATGTTTGGTAGCTGTGCTCCTGATCTGGCCTGGCTTCCTCAGAGGCATGTGGAGGGTTGGGCAATAGGTGAAGTGTAGTAGCTTATCATTTCTCTGGACTGGCTTCCTCTGAGGCACGTGGAGGGTTGGGTAGTGAAAGATGTTTGGTTGCTGTGCCCCTGCTCTGGCCTGCTATCCTCAAAGGCATGTGGAGGATTAGGCAATGAGATAAGTTTGGTAGCTGTGCCCCTGCTCTGACCTGGCTTCCTCAGAGGCATTTTTAAGGGTTGGACAGTTAGAGAAGTTTGGTAGCTGTGCTCCTGCTCTTGCCTGGCTTCCTCAGAGGCATGTAGAAGTATTAGCAGTGAGAGAAATTTAGTAGCTGTGCTCCTGCCCTGGCCTGGCTTCCTCAGAGGCATATAGAGGGTTGGACAATGAGAGAAGTTTAGTAGTTGTGTCCCTGCCCTGGCCTGGCTTCCTCAGATTCATATAGAGGGTTGGACAATGAGAGAAGTTTAGTAGTTGTGTCCCTTCTCTGGCCTGGCTTCCTCAGAGGCATTTGGAGGTATGAGCAGTGAGAGAAGTTTGGTAGCTGTGCTCCTGCTCTGGCCTGGCTTCCTCTGAGGCATGTGGAGGGTCAGGCAGTGAGAGACGTTCGGTGGCTGTGCCCCTGCTCTAACCTGGCTTCCTCAGAGGCATGTGAAGGGTTGGGCAAGAATAAAAGATTGGTAGATGTGCTCCTGCTCTGGCCTTGCTTCCTCAGAGGCATATGGAGGGTCGGGCAGTGAGAGATGGTTGGTGGCTTGCCCCTTGCTCTAGCCTGGGGGGTTGGTGAAAGTGGAGTCCAAAATAGCAAAATTGCCCAGCACACCAAAAATTAAAGGTCTCCAATCTTTACTGGGATCTTAGTTGTACTAATAACATAGCTTGTGCAAAAGAGAATGTAAAACCACTAAAATTGTGGAGACACCATGGTCCCTCTTCTCAAGGTGGTAGACCCTAAAAAGGGGACCAAAGAGTGGATTTACTAAAGGCAAATAAACTGTGCACTTTTCAAGTGCAGTTGCACTCTGCAAGTGTAATTGCTCAAGAGCTTAGTAAATAAGGTGAAGCTTCGCTTTGCAAAGAATAGCCAATCACATGCAAGGAATATTTAAAAAAAAAAAGTGATTGGATGATGGGAGTCAGAAGAGCTTCCCCTCATGTACTATGCTCTGGAGCAACTGCACTTGCAGAGTCAACAGTCTATTTTCTTTTAGTAAATCCATTCCATAGGGGTTGATTTACTAATGGCAAATAGACTGTGCACCTTCCAAGTGCAGTTGCACTCTGCAAGAGCAGTTGCTCCAGATCTTAGTAAATGAGCAAAAGCTCTGCTGACTTCCATCATCCAATCATGTACAAGCGAAAATGCTGTTTTTGTTTTTTTTTGTTATTTCCTTGCACGTGATTGGGTATTCATTGCAAAGTGAAGCTTTACCTCATTTAATAAACACAAAAAGTGCACAGCCTATTTGCCTTTAGTAAATCAACTCCATAGTGTCTCCAAAACCAGGTCGGTGGTTTGACATTTCCTTTTGCGCAAGCTATGTTGTTAGTACAATTAAGATCTCAGTATAGATTGGAGATCTTTCATTTTTGATGTGCAAGAATGTTAAATTCTCGTGGTATCTCCATTGTCCGTGCACTTTCCTCAAGGCATTGAAGGATAGATAGATTTTTGCTCGGGAGACAGGGGGGTGATGGGGAAACTCAGCCAACATCCATACAGTTTCTCCTGTAAAGCGAACCTGTTGCTTTACCCAGTGTTGGCAAAGTACAGGTCCACTTTACAAGATTATTTCTCATTGGTTGTTATGGGCTGTTGCACTTTGTCCTAATAAACAAGCCCAATGGTAAGTCTGTAGTTTATGTAGCCAGGGATGCTTTCAAGCCCCTGTCATGGGAATGGGTTACGAAGGAGGAATGTGGACAGGAAATGAAGCAGCTCCTGGGTATGAGACAGGCATTCCTAAGCCAGAGGGCAGAATTCAGTATAAACAAGGCCAGACATAGGGGGCAGAACACAAACATCGGCTAACACAGGGAGGTGAGCCAGACCAAGAGACAAGCATTTCTGTATATACATGCTAACACATTCCTCTGTGCTCCAGATGTACAGTACAGACTCAGAGACAAGGGTGAATACCAGACACACTATGATAAATACAATCCTTCATACAGACAAAAACATATACATGTGCGGATATATATAGAATGTGTTTTTACGCAATGTGTTCATCCACCATCTCTGATCAGATGCCAAGCTGACACCCACTTTGCACCAATTTAATTAAAGTCAGTCTTGATTTAACTTTTTCAAAGTCAGTTGTGTTTGTTTTCAGCTATACAGGGGTTACCCCATCAAGTCTGCATGGACTAATCTCAGTGACATCATTCTGTCCAATAACAATGCACAGAGAGAAATATTCCGGAGCCAAGGCAGACGGGCAGGGTGGGTGCACACAGCTGTGCGCCGTCTGGATGCCAGTTACACGCTGGCACTGGAAGTCCATCTGCAGCCATTTTAAAAGGACACTAGAAATTAACCCAGCGGTCAATCTTTTTACTGAAGTTTACACAGAATATAATCTCGCAGTCCACATTGAAAAGTTTGCGCAACTACTGGGACAATATTACAGAAGTTCCTCTAAGGCTGGCCATACATTATACAATTTTCTTGTTCAATTTTCCTTTCGATTTACCAAAACCATATAATGTGAGGCCAAACCTAAACACTTTCAATTTGTATGCAGTCAGGCAGGCTCTTGCACTAAATCTAAAGAAAATTGAATAAGAAAATTGTACAATGTATGGCCAGCTTAAGGATCATAGTGCTATACATCATACAGAACCCATGCTAGCTCTTGGATCCAAGGCATGACCCCAAACGCAATGTTCTCTAATGGTTGGTGTGACTCTTAAGTATCTATGGAATTCAGCTTTTACAGAATATATGCAAAGCTTTTAGGGGACAGTCTCCCCCTTTATTGGGGTGGTTTAGCCCTCAGAAAGGGGAAAGTTTTAGCCCCTGAAACGCGTTGGATTTTGTATGATTATTTTATGAACTATTAAAGTACTTTTAGATTCTTCTAACCATTAGTCTGGTGAGTTTTGTATATGCCTTTAGCGAGCTTCAGGTTTGCTGATGACTTTAAAGCAAACTTCAGCTCTTGTTTGGGGGCGGTTAAACATAGATCTTAGGCTGGGTTCACACATTTGCAAATTGGATGTGGGATTCCTCGTATCCAATTCCCATGACAGGCAAGTGTGACCGGCTCTCAATGAAGCTGGTTCACACATGTCCGGGGTGGCCGCGGTCTGGATTGAAAAAGGGTCAGGTGCGTGTTTGGGTCCGGTTCAGGTGCGAATTCAGGCAAAAATTTGGACCTGAATCACACCTGAGCTGGTGAACAGACACACACTGGACCCTCAGGCACGAACCGCGGCCGCACTTGTGTGAACCCGGCCTCAATTGGAATGCTGACTGTCACTTTATATATGCTGTAAGCAGGCTTCACTTGGTTTTCGACTCTACTCGAAGCTTGACGAAAACCCACTGCCAGCTTTTTTAAAGTAACATCCACCACTCCCATTATGATCTATCTTTAATATTACAAAACTGGAGCTGTAGGTTGCCTTATAGTCATCACCAACGTGTCTTAAATGCTTTATAAAATCTTGCATTGCTCTTATACAAGCTGAGGCCCATGTGTAAAAGGCCTGTCATGGTCTATTAGGACAATGTAAGTCTGGTCTTACTTTACTGTCCTCCTCTTCTTGACTAGATTGGCTGGATGGAGTCGCCTCCTTCTCTCCACACTCAGTCGCGTCTGTCTCACTTTCTTTGGCCTCGGTCAGTTCCTCCATCGCCCCAACTTCTTCCACTGGGACATTCTCTGTCCTTTCAGGCACTTCTTCCTCTGTCGCATGATCCTCTTGGTCTTTCTGCTCTTCTTCTAACGTTTCTACCACTTTCTCCTTCACCTCTTCTTCATGGGATTCCTTGGCTGGCTGCTTTTCTCCTGCAGAGCGCAGCTTCACCCAAAGCATGGCCAAGATGACGGCCAGCGCCGTGAAGATGAGTGGAACTGTCAGTGAGAAGTCCCCTTCGAGCTCCATGCTGTCTGGGATGAGATGGCTTTTGTTCTCCTCTCTGGTAGAAGCTGTACAGACTGATCCTCACTCCTCCCAGCAAGCCTTCCACAACACAGCTGTCACCGGCCTGGCCCTGCCTCTTCCATTAGAAGCAATATCCCAGCAGCTCTCCGCCTACCTATATAGTGTGCAGCATGCAAGCTGGAAAAATCCGTTATCCATCCAAGCTTGTCAGCGTCACAGTTTCAAGTGGCATTGTGCTGCTCTTTTTACACCTTTCATAAGCACTTCTGATTGTGATTTCAACATTTCTACATGCACCAAGCTACACAGAATCATTTTGATCTGACCACCCTGCAAAAAAACAAACATGACCCTACGACCACAGCAGTCACTTCCTGCCAATCCGAATTTATATCACATGACTGTCTAGGCACAAAGATGTCATCTCTCATTACAAATATTTATCCAGATGTTTATTTATTTTTTTGTCTTTTAATACAATCAGATGTATTGCCCAGGATGCTAAAATATTTATTCTGCTGCTGAAACTGATTTTTTTTTAAATCACTTATTGAAACGTAGAAGATTTTAGGCAGAACTGGCGATTTTTTGTTAAAGCCTATCCCTGGGGAAAGTAAAAGTGCACCCTTGCAGTGGGGCTGCCCCGGACTCTAAGGTTTAAATGCTCCATTCACGCCAATGCGTATTTTTCATGCTTTTTGCAGAAATGCAGGACATTATTTTTAACATGGGTTCCTATGGAACACATTAACATCAATGCATTTTTGTGCTTCTGCGTTTTTTGGAAAGGGTCAGGCACTTTTTTAAAAGCAAAATGGTCCATTTTTTTGCCTAAGGGCTGGTTCACGCCACAAAAACACACTCCCGATCCGTTCCGGATGCGTCTTTGCATGCGCCTTTTTAACACACTTTCCTGTTTGTTTTTAAATGCGTTTCCGGATGCATTCCAGATGCTTTTTTCCCTTCTTTTTTCCTGAGTTTTTTCACTGTTGGGGTCCGGTGCATTTTTGATGCGTTCCAATGCATTTCAGTGCATTTTTACTGCATTCCAGTACAGTCCAGTGCAGGAAAAATGCAGTATGTTCTACTTTTTTTCTGGAACTGGAAAGACCTGGAACTAACTGCACCAGAGTAAACTATGCCATTGGAAACCATATAACCTACTTTCCATGAAAAAAAAAAAAAAAAACCCCAGCAAAACGCAACTCGCAGCAAAATCACGGTAAAATCGCTTTAAAAAAGAATGCAAAAAGCAATGCAGAAACGCTCAAAAGCAACGTGCATAGGTGTAAATGTGGCCTTAGATCTAGGGAATGGGAATAATAGTTTTACCAACCCGATCCCCTGCTCTCCTCTACTCCCCAATGCTCCTGCGGTGGACTGTTCTACTGCGTCCTTACATCCAATACAGGGCTATGGGCTATGACATCAGAGGAATTGTATTGCAGTCCAATTAACTTTGTGTTCAGCGGCGGAACTGCCTCCAAACACTACAGAGGGTATGATTTTTGCTGTGATCCATATGCATGTATAAAACCACGTCTGCCTGCTTTTGCTGCTTAAATCCTTCCCGCCGCTGCCTCTCGGCCCCCCCCTTAAGAGGATAAAAATGTCCGGAGGCAGAGGCGGGCATTCCAATTATGTGACCATTTGGATCGACTTTCACAGCGGTCACATAATTGCAGGTATGCATTAGGAACTTATCGGTACATGTTCGTTACTGTGCTGGGAGCGAGCAGAGAGCTCACTCTTCGCACCATAAAGTGTGAAAATTGGGTGTCGTTTTCATCCGATCATATCCGATCCGCATGGTCCTATTTTCCATCTATCTGGATTTGGCGGACAGGATCGGATCGAATAGTGGCGGATGTCAGCAGACATGTCACAGCTGACATCGGTCGCTCCATAGGGGAGAGTGCAAGGTCCGATCAGGTCCGCCTGAAAAACTGATGTGCAAGGGGCCTTAGGGCTAGTTCACACAACAAAAATGTCCTCCAGATCCGTTCTAGATTAGTTTCTGCATGTGCGTTTTTAACATATTTTTGATGTGTTCCAGTGCGTTTTTGATGCATTTCTTAATGCATTCCAGATGCTTTTTTTCTTTTTGTTTTCACGGTACTGGCGTTTTACCACGTTCCAGTACAGTTCTGTGCAGGAAAAATGCAGCATGTTCTACTTTTTTTTCTAGAACTGGAACGCACTGGAACTGTAAGCACTGGTGTGAACTATGCCATAGAAAACCATGTAATCTACTTTCTATGCATTTTGGATGCAGAAAAAAAGCACTGGAATGCATGTGGCGTGAATTAGTCCTTAACCACTTCCCGACCAGTGCACGCTGACGTACGTCGGCAGAATAGCACGGCTGGGCAAATGGACTTACAGGTACGTCCATTTGAATTCCCCGCCGTGACATTGCGTGCGCTCCACCGGCAGGGCACGCCTGCCGGGAGCTCCGTGAGTCGGGTCGCGGGTCCCGCGGACTCGATCGCCGCAGGGATACCCGCGATCTCCTCACGGAGAGGACGAATGTGGAGATGCTGATGTAAACAGCATCTCCCCGTTCTGCCTAGTGACAGTGTCACTCGATCTCTGCTCCCTGTAATCGGGAGCAGTGATCAGTGTAGTGACACAAACAGCCCATCCCCCCTACAGTTAGAATCACTCCACTAGGACATACTTAACCCCTCCCCGCCCCCTAGTGTTTAACCCCTTCACTGCCAGTGTCATTTACACAGTAATCAGTGCATTTTTAATCGCACTGATCGCTGTATAAATGACAATGGTCCCAAAAATGTGTCAAAAATGTCCAACATGTCCGCCATAATGTCGCAGTCACAATAAAAATCGCTGATCGCCACCATTACTAGTAAAAAAAAAAAAATATTAATAAAAAATGCCATAAAACTATCCCCTACTTTGTAAACGCTATAACTTTTGCACAAACCAATCAATAAACGCTTATTGCGATTTTTTCTTTTTACCAAAAATATATAGAAGAATACGATCGGCCTAAACTGAGGAAAAAAAATGTTTTTATATATTTTTGGGAGATATTTATTATAGCAAAATGTAAAAAATAATGCTTTTTTTCAAAATTGTTGCTCTTATTTTGTTTATAGCGCAAAAAATAAAAATCGCAGAGGTGATCAAATACCACCAAAAGAAAGCTCTATTTGTGGAAAAAAAAAAGGACGTCAATTTTGTTTGAGAGCCACGTCGCACGACCGCGTAATTGTCAGTTAAAGCGACGCAGTGCCGAATCGCAAAAAGTGCTCTGGTCAGGAAGGGGTAAAATCTTCTCTGAGCTGAAGTGGTTAAAGATTTAATTGAGGTGTGAAACAACTGGCTATCTTTGCAGACAATAGCGTAGCGTGGGGCGGGCAGCTAGTGCGCTCGCTCCAAGCACAACATTTAGAGGGGTGCAAAATTATTCCTGCGCCATCCTGAGTGTGCTGTGCTGTGGTCTATTGCCTTCCGCTACACCTCCGATAAGGCATGTCCCGGGCATACCTATGCAGCACCCTATTCCTCCTTCCCTCTCCCCGGGACTCCTCCGGTCCAGCCTGCCCCCCTGGGATACCTCTGGTAGGGCCTGTGTGTGTGAGAACAGAGGAGGGGCGGTGCATGGTGCAGATGGCGGAGGTACGGGGGCTGTTTTATGGACCTCCCAACAGGGGATGCCAAGGAGCGGCTGGGTGGTGGGACCCTAAAACAGTACTGTCCAGTGTTGGGGAGAGTCCTGATCAGCCGATGGAGGCCATGGAGAGGTGAGGAGGAGCCACTGATCTACATTGTCCTGGTTGTGTGTGTGTGTGGGGGGGGGGGGAGTGTGAGCAGTGCAGGGCTGTACTGAGGACTGGAGATCACTTCTCAGCAGATGTACAGGACTTTCCAGTCAGAGTTAGTAGGTGGTCAGGTAGGTCAGTGTAGGAATCAGGAAAGTCAGTGTAGTAGTCAATGCAGTGGTCAGGTAGGTCAGTGTAGGGGTCAGGTAAGTCAGTATAGGAGTCAGGTGGGTCAGTGTAGGGTCAGTGTAGGAATCAGGTAGGTCAGTGTAGGAGGTCAGGTAGGTCAGTGTAGTGGTCAGGTAGGTTAGTCTAGTGGTCAGGCAGGTCAGTGTAGGAATCAGGTACGTCAGTGTAGTGATCAGGTAGGTCAGTGTAGGGGTCAGGTAAGTCAGTATAGGAGTCAGGTAGGTCAGTGTAGGGTCAGTGTAGGAATCAGGAAGGTCAGTGTAGGGGTCAGGTAAGTCAGTATAGGAGTCAGGTGGGTCAGTGTAGGGTCAGTGTAGGAATCAGTTAGGTCAGTGTAAGAGGTCAGGTAGGTCAGTGTAGGGTCGATGTAGGAATCAGGTAGGTCAGTGTAGGGTCGGTGTAGGAATCAGGTAGGTCAGTGTAGTGGTCAGGTAGGTTAGTCTAGTGGTCAGGCAGGTCAGTGTAGGAATCAGGTACGTCAGTGTAGTGATCAGGTAGGGCAGTGTAGGGGTCAGTGTAGTGGTCAGGTACCCAGATAGCAAGGATAATTTGCCCCAAATGTGTGGCAGTGTTGAATTGTAAGTCTTGTTAACTTGCTGCTCATTTTCACTGGCAAGTTGTACACTTGCAGAGCACTTGAACCACAAGTTCTAGTTGACACTTTTCCAATTTGTAGCAAACTTGCATGGCAAGTGTCTAGCAAGAGCAAAGTTGCAGTGGTGAGTCTACAGCAGGGGTGCCCAACCTTTTGAAGAGCGAAGACCACTTAAGCAACTTCGTAACCAGTTGCGGGCCACAATGAGCAGAGTGGGCAGATGACAGCTCCGTGTCCACTCTGCCTATGCAAAGCGGACACAGACACAGCCCACTCTTCTCTATGGGCCTTCTGATCTGATCAAATGGAAGGGGACGGATCCACTTCTGTTTTTTTAGCAGATCCGATTGGAGGTAGGCGGGTATAAACAGACACAAGTCTGTTTACATCTGCAGCTCCAGAGAGGTGAATGGAGGGTCTGGTTGGGTCAGACCGATCATGTTAAAGGGGCCCAAGGCTGCTTTTACACTGATGGTCTGTGGTCTACCCACACCATGGGTGCAGCGCAGTGCAGCTGTGGCTTTCCTGCGCGTTAGCTGTACTTTACCATAGAATTCTATTATATCCTGCAGGCGTGGTGCACTTTCTGAAAGTGCACCAAACCCACAGGTAAAACCAGAAGTCTATGGCTCAGTGCAGGTAAGCCACAGGTGCTCTGCACTACACCTGCGGATCAGTTTGAGAGCCCAGTAACCACTACAGAACAAATATGTCCCTATATACACTGTGATTTTAGTAATAAACTTGCTGTCCCGGGCAGATTGCATTTGGTATCACTCTGCCTATGACAGGAGCCGGTGCTATACAGGAAGCATTGGCTTTAGCTCTGTTCCGCAGCTGCTTGCTTTCTCTACCGCTGTCTTCATTCACAACACTGATGCTCTGGCATGGTGGGTAGGCAACCTGCAATCTGGGCTTGCCAACCCGCCATCCCAGAGCAGGAGGTCGCAGGCCATATCAGAGGGCTCCGTGGGCCACTGGTTGGGCACCCCTGGTCTACAGCATGAACTCTGTAAGTCTACAGCAAAAACCCCGCAAGTCTATAGCAAGAGCCCCGCAAGTCTATAGCAACAGCTCTGCAAGTCTACAGCAATGAGTTATGCAAGTCTCAGTTTTTATAGGGTCTATTCACTTAAAAGTGAAGTAAGGAGAATTGCAAAATGTAAGCCAAAATGGCTGAAGTAGAAAAAAAAAACCTTAGTTAGACTTACCGGTATTTCTACGAGTCTTTCAGGACAGCACCTGGAGAGAGCGCAGCTCCACCCACTTCCCAGGATACACTGCAGTCATTTCTTTAACCACTTCCGGACCGCCGCACGCCGATGTATGTCCCTACTTTGGGGACGGATATCGTTCGGTATCCCTGTGTTCAGCTGGCGGTCCGGTACAAGATAAAAGTGATCTCTGCGACGGATTCACCGCAAGATCACTTTTATCGGAGGCGGGAAAGGGCCCCCCCTCCCGCCGAGATCTGGTGCCCTCCACCGCTTACCGGAGCCGTCAGTAACGGCGGAGGCTATTGAGTCTGTCCCCTGGGCTGACATGGAGACGAGTGAGGGGAAGAAGGCCCCCACCCATCTCCATGACACTGCAAGGCGGAAGCAACGTCAAAACTGCACTTCCGCCCACAGCTCTTAAAGGGCCAATTTATTTTGTTTATTTTTTTAAATGACAATTTTTTTTTATTGCATTTTAGTGTAAATATGAGATCTAGGGTCTTTTTGACCCCAGATCTCACATTTAAGAGGTCCTGTCATGCTTTTTTTCTATTACAAGGGATGTTTACATTCCTTGTAATAGAAATAAAAGTGAAACATTTTTTTTTTAAATAGTGTAAAAATAAAAAGTGAAAGGTAAAATAAATTTTTTAAATGTCGCCTATGGATATTTTTAAAGGTAAATGTTTGTCGCCATTCCCCGAGCGGGCGCAATTTTGAAGCGTGACATGTTGGGTATCAATTTACTCGGCGTAACATATTTTTCACAGTATTAAAAAAAATTGGGCTAACTTTACTGTTGTCTTTTTTTTTAATTCAAAAAAGTGTATTTTTAAAAAAAAAAAGTGCGCTTGTAAGACCGCTGCGCAAATACGGTGCGACAGAAAGTATTGAAACAACCACCATTTTATTCTCTAGGATGTTAGAAAAAAAATGTATAAGGTTTGGGAGTTCTAAGTAATTTTCTAGCAAAAAAAAATTTGTAACTTGTAAACACCACATCTAAAAAAGAGGCCCGGTCTTAAAGTGGTTAAAGCCGGGACACTTCCACCATGGCCTCAGTCATTATCAAGTACCTCCAGCCATGCTGAAATTATATAAGCAGAACATAGCAATAACACCATTATAACATTCATAACCAAGGGAGGGTCATCGGCACTGTCCTGAAAGACTTGTAGACATACCATTAACGGTAAGTCTAACTAAGGTTTTCTCACCTCGTCTTTCAGGACAGTACCTGGAGATAATAACCGTGTACTCACTTCTGCAGCCCTATAAGCTTTGTGGATAGCCATCCAAAGCCACCTTCCAATCATGCTTTTAGAAGCTCTGTAACCCTTACGAGACCCAGAAAATAAAACAAATAGAGAATTTGACTTTCTAAATTCTCTTGTAACCTCCAGATAGCGTAAAACGCATCTCTTTACATCCAGACTTTAAAAATCTCTCTCCTTAGGGCATGTTGGAATTGGACAGAACGTTGGCAGAATTATCTCTTGGGTTCTGTGAAAAACTGAAGCAACCTATGGGAAAAACCCCGGGTCTGTCCTCAGTACTACCCGATCTGGGAAATCTGATAATGCCACCATAACTTCTTCTTGACTAGAGAGGGAATCCTGATTTGTTTCTCCAGAGACTCTCCTTATGTCCAATTTTGTAGAATCGCCTGCTGGAGGTCTCTCGACTGGAGGCGGGCCCACTGAAAAGCTGGGATTGAGGCTGTGAGAAGCCCCAGTGTGGACATGGCTGCCCGAACTGTCACAGATAAATTTGTCTGTACTTTCCTTACTGCAAATCCTTTCCTGTACTGTCGATGGTATACACCAGGAAAATTATCCTCTGAGAGGGAATTAGATTTGATTTTTCCTTGCTCAAAATCCAAAACAAATTTTCTAAATGGCTCTGCGCCCTCCTCAAATCCTTGTTCAGCAAGTCCCTTGAGCTGGCAAATAAAAGGAGGTCGTCCAGATAAGGTACCACCGAGACCCCTTCCAGCCTGAGCGGTGCCAGCGCTTCTGTCATAATCTTCGTGAAGATCCTTGGGGAAGAGGAGAGACCGTACGGGAGGGCCCTGAACTGAAAGTGAGACACTACCCCCCCTGCTCTGATTGCCAAACGCAGACACCTCTGCGATGCTGGAGCTATGGGTACGTGTAAATACTCGTCTCTGAGATCTATCGAGGCTAGAAAACACCCCAGGGGGAAGAAGCTTTCTCACGGAATATATTGTGTTCATACGGTATTTTTTGTATCGGATAGACCTGTTCAAGATCTTTAAATTCAGTATCAACCTGAACTTTTCCGACGGCTTTTTTACTAGAAAAACATGTGAATAGCACCCTAGTCCTTCCTCTTCCCTGGGCACTGGGATGATTACCTTCTTTTGCTGTCCTCGCCACAGATTTTTCTTGATCTTTGGGGACCTGCATCACATAGAACCGAGAGGTGGGTTCTCGGAGAACTCCAGCGTGTAGCCCTCCCAGATACATGCAAAAGTATTCACCCCCCCCCCCTTGGCTTTTTACCTATTTTGTTACATTACAGCCTTTAGTTCAATGTTTTTTTTTAATCTGAATTATATGTGATGGATCAGAACACAATAGTCTAAGTTGGTGAAGTAAAATTAGAAAAATATATACATAAAACAATTTTTCAGAAATTAAAAACTGATAATTGGCACGTGCGTATGTATTCATCCCCTTTGTTATGAAGCCCATTAAAAGCTCTGGTGCAACCAATTACCTTCAGAAATCACATAATTAGTGAAATGATGTCCACCTGTGTGCAATCTAAGTGTCACATGATCTGTCATTATATATACACACCTTTTTGAGCTGCAACACCTAAGCAGGGGGCACCCCTAACCAAACACTGCCATGAAGACCAATGAACTCTCCAAACAAGTAAGGGGCAATGTTGTTGAGAAATACAAGTCAGGGTTAGGTTATAAAAAAAAAAAATCTAAATCTTTGATGATCCCTAGGAGCACCATCAAATCTATCATAAACAAATGGAAAGAACATGGCACAACAGCAAACCTGCCAAGAGATGGACGCACACCAAAACTCAGGGACCGGGCAAGGAGGGCATTAATCAGAGAGGCAGAACAGAGACCTAAGGTAACCCTGGAGGAGCTGCAGAGTTCCACAGCACAGACTGGAGTATCTGTACATAGGACGACAATAAGCCATACGTTACATAGAGTTGGGCTTTATGACAGAGTGGCCAGAAGAAAGCCATTACTTTCAGCAAAAAACAAAATGGCACGTTTTGAGTTAGCGAAAAGGCATGTGGGACACTCCCAAAATGTATGGAGGAAGGTGCTCTGGTGTGATGAGACTAAAATTGAACTTTTTGGCCATCAAAGAAAAAGATTTTCTATGTCTGGCGAAAAACCCAACACATCACATCACCCAAAGAACACCATCCCCACAGTGAAACATGGTGGTGGCAGCATCATGCTGTGGGGATGTTTTTCAGCAGTCGGGACTGGGAAACTGGTCAGAGTTGAGGGGAAGATGGATGGTGCTAAATACAGGGATATTCTTGAGCAAAACCTGTACCACTCTGTGTGTGATTTGAGGCTAGGATTGAGGTTCACCTTCCAGCAGGACAATGACCCAAAACACACTGCTGAGGCAACACTTAAGTGGTTTAAGGGGAAACATGTAAATGTGTTGAAATGGCCTAGTCAAAGCCCACACCTCAATCCAATAGAAAATCTGTGGTCAGACTTAAAAATTGCTGTTCACAAGCGCAAAGCATCCAACTTGAAGAAGCTGGAGCAATTTTGCAAGGAGGAATGGGCAAAAATCCCAGTGGTAAGATGTGGCAAGCTCATAGAGACTTATCCAAAGCGACTTGGAGCTGTGATAGCCGCAAAAGGTGGCTCTACAAAGTATACTTTGTAGTGGCTCTACAAAGTATTGACTTTCACTTAGGGGGGTGAATAGTTATGCACATTGACTTTTTCTGTTATTTTGTCCTATTTGGTGTTTGCTTCACAATAAAAAAAGAAAAAAACATCTTCAAAGTTGTGGGCATGTTCTGTAAATTAAATTATGCAAAACCTCAAACAATCCATGTAAATTCCAAAAGGCAACAAAACACGAAAAATGCCAAGGGACTGTAATTTTGAGAACAAACGGGCTGGATGTCGCCTCCTCCCACTGTGGGTAAAAGGACTGTAGCTTTCCTCGCACAGTCGGGAGACCATCACTGGGTTTTTGCGGGTTGACTGGGGGGACCAAACAACACCCCAGTCCTCCCCTGACCCCTTTGGGACTGCCACGGTTTTTTCAGTCCCGTTTCCTTTGCATCCCAGGTTCTGGTGAAAAGGACGAAAATTTTTCTTAGCTTGCGGTGCGACCTTCTTTTTGGCTGGAAAGGCTTTTTTCTTATCCGCTGTTCTGTCCAGGACAGCGTCAAGGTCAGGTCCAAATACCAGATCCCCTTCAAGGGGTAGGCCACACAGCTTTGATTTGGATGCTGAATCGCCCAACCAGGTTTTTACCCATAAAGCTCTTCTAGCTGAATTAATCAAAGCTTAAGATCTTGCGGACATTCTCACTGACTCAGCCAAGGCATCTGCCATATAACCTACTGCCTTTTGTAGGACTGGCAGAGTATACAGAAAATCTTTGCGAGAGGTCCCAGCCTCAATATGGCCTTTTAGTTGTTCCAACCAGTGTTCTAAATTCCTGGCTACCACTGTTCATGCCATTGCTGGTTTGAGATTGGCTAGCGTAGAATCCCAAGCCTTCTTTAACAAAGAATCAATCCTCTTGTCCATAGTGTCCTTCAAGACACCCATGTCCTCAAAAGCTAAGTCGGTGTTACGCGATACTTGCCAGAAAGCTGCGTCAAGTTTAGGTCTCTTATTCCAAACTTGCATGCTATCTTCATCAAAAGGAAATATCCTTTTAAGAGACCTGGAGAAAAAGGGGGCTCTCTCTGGGTCCTTCTACTCCCTCTTTATAGCCTCTGTTAACACCTTGTGCACCGGGAACACCCGATGCTTGACCTCATCCATACCCTGAAAAATTTTTTTTGGCAGCGACAATTGGGCCTTATTCTCCTTGATATTAGGGTCATGTGTATGGTCTTTAAAAGGTCGTCTACCTCTTCCAAAGACAACCTGTAACAGGAGGAAGATACCTCTTTTTCCTCACCTTCCCCCTCGTCTGACTTTGAAGACTCACTTTTCTCCTCCTCCTCTGACTCGCTAACCACTGTCTGAGCTACAGAGGATGTGTGAGGGCAGGGTGGAGAACCCTCGGTTGATTGTGCCACCGGCTGTTTGTCCAAATAGGAGCAGAAGGACTGAATGGTGTCTTCCAACTCCTTCCAGAATGAAGTGAGCATCTCACTAGGTTGGGCAGAGGGTGCTTTAGTGGAAGTCTCCTCTCTGACCAAATCCACTATGCAAGACCTGCACAAAGGCTTGGTCCAAGACTCCCTAAGGGAAGCTTTACATGAAGCACATCTTTTCTTGGGGGGAGGGGAACCATGCTTAGCCTTTTCTTTAACTTTTGTCTGAAAATACATCAAGCAGACAAAACATATCATCAACACATTTACATAGTTACATAGTTACATAGTAGGTGAGGTTGAAAAAAGACACATCAAGTCCATCAAGTCCAACCTATGTGTGTGATTATGTGTCAGTATTACATTGTATATCCCTGTATGTTGCGGTCATTCAGGTGATTATCTAATAGTTTCTTGAAGCTATCAATGCTCCCCGCTGAGACCACCGCCTGTGGAAGGGAATTCCACATCCTTGCCGCTCTTACAATAAAGAACCCTCTACGTAGTTTAAGGTTAAACCTCTTTTCTTCTAATTGTAATGAGTGGCCAGGAGTCTTATTAAACTCTCTTCTGTGAAAAAGTTTTATCCCTATTGTGAGGTCACCAGTACAGTATTTGTAAATTGAATTCATATCCCCTCTCAAGCATCTCTTCTCCAGAGAGAATACGTTCAGTGCTCGCAACCTTTCCTCATAACTAAGATCCTCCAGACCCTTTATTATTTTTTTTTTTGTTAAGGTTATCTGAAAGATGGGTTTCAAATGTTTTGACAGGGGAGCAGTTTCAGTGCTTGCCATAGACGCCCTTTACACTAGATATGCCTCTGGGGTTAGGGCATACCCGGTGTTGTTTTTTTGTTTTGCATTTTTACAGATTGGATCTCCTCCCCAGCAGATCCCAAAACAACAGTCAGTGAACAAAAAAACATATCCCACAATATCACTGCTGTACAAACAAACCCACATTACTCAGAGAAGTCACCTGAGGAGTGTGAGGCAGCCTCCCCCCCCCTCCTACAGGGGGGGGGGGAGGAGGAACAAAACATACATGGTCTAGGTTAACTAACATAGGCCACTGCCTCTCCTATCTGGGTCTGGTTGGTCCGTCCCTCTGGCTCCATCTCTCCCAGGGTTCCAGCAGACATCCGGCAGTCTTTTTATTTTACATTTTCATGGTCCTTTCACCACTGCGAGGATCGGAAATGCACCCGCCGAGGCCGCCTCCCCCTCCTGCTCTCCAACAGCCAGAACCGGAAGCCGTCGCGTGCCTCCGGAAGTCCCACCCCGTCCGGCAGTGATGTCACCCACCACTCGGGACACAGAAGAGGACGCAGGCTGGAAGCCAGAGATGCCGCACTGCCTAGTGCAGCCCCGCACTCCGCCAAAGGCCCCCTGGTCTATTGGCACGGGACCCTCAGCCAGCCTCTGCCCTCGCCGGACTAGATGAAGGGAAAGGCACCGGAACACCCCCCACCCATCAGGGGTGGTGTTGGGCTGGCCAGCAGAACAAATAAACAACACCGGGTATGCCCTAACCCCAGAGGCGTATCTAGTGTAAAGGGCGTCTATGGCAAGCACTGAAACTGCTCCCCTGTCAAAACATTTGAAACCCATCTTTCAGATAACCTTAACAAAAAAAAAAAAAAGCTAACAAAACTACAAGTTCAAGCTCTTTAATCTTTCAATTAACAAATGATATTATATACAATAGTGTAGTATATCCTCTTCTGCCCAATTCACCCCCCACAGTAGTGTAGTAGTATATCCTCCTCTGTCCAATTCACCCCCCACAGTAGTGTAGTGTCCTGAGCTTCTTTGCTGTGGGGGAGTGCCACTGCCTCCTGAGCCGCTGAGACCATCACTGAGTGCCTTGCCTTTCTTTGATCCTCCATGATCCATCCCTCCTGCCTCCATTACACCATCCCTCCTGTCACCATCACACCATCCCTCCTGTCACCATGACACCATCCCTCCTGCCTCCATCAAACCATCTTTCCTGCCTTCATCACACCATCTCTCCTGCCTCCATCACACCATCCCTCCTGTCACCATCCCACCATCCGTCCTGTCACCATCAAACCATCCCTTCTGTCACCATCACAACATCCCTCCTGCCTCCATCACAACATCCCTCCTGCCTCCATCACACCATTCCTCCTGTCACCATCACACCATCCCTCCTGTCACTATCACGCCATAAAATGCAGTATATACCGTATTTCAGAGCGGCGCTCACATGACCAGCCAGCTCTCTCCTCTCCCGACTGGCATCAGTGGGGAAATCTTGGCCCCGCCTGCTGCAGCTGTCAGACGGGGAGAGGAGAGAGCCGGATGGTCACGTGAGCGCCGAACAGCGATCTGAAATATGGTATATACTGCTTTTTTTTTTTAAATCACAGAGATAGAAGCATACAGCATTACCAAATACACAGGTTTCTATAAAGTTAAATGAGTGGGTTAACAACCACTTAAGACAAAACCGATCAAAACTGTAGCACCCTCTAGTCTCCTAGAAGTGTATATAGGGTTTTCTCTGTTGTGTAGATAAATTCAGGCTTGGCAGGCAGCCAGGCCTGTGTGTTGTGAATCTGGGTCAGGGTGAGTGACTCAGGGAGGCTGGATGACTCAGCAGGCAGCATATCTGGTACCTCCCCCTACTTATGGAACTTTTGAAAAACTCCCAGAAGAATGGGAGGAAGGTTAGGAGAAGCTGCTTGGTGTATTTATGAGGGCCCTGACCAATCCCCAACAGGATGGGTTGGCAGGGGGCAGGCCACCACATAAATACTCAGTGTCAGCCCAGCAGGGGCAGCAAAGTTCAGGTGGAAGCTGGAGATGGAGTGCTGAGGAGGCTGTCGGCAGACCCTTGAGGGTAGCCCCCTAGTCTAGGGGGAGTGACCTCGGGTCTGGGGCTCGGGTACTGGAGGGACCCTCTACAACACACGGAGGAATCCTTCCTGGATGCATGGAGCAAGTGTGAAGACAGCAGGAACCAGTGAGGACTTTGTCTACACTTGTCTAGCAAACCAAAGTGGCCCACAGTCTCTGCCTGTAATGGGCTTTTGCTGCATCTGTCAGATCCCATCCAAACAGTGTTCCAGCTGGTTCTTTGATTTTTGTTCTGCAAGCAAGTTTGTGCAGGAGGCAGAAGAGGAGGGTATGTAGAAATTGTACATAGAGACTGTATATAGGTTAGGTGTCCCTGAAGAAGTTATTCAAGTCAAGTGGGCATCCCATGATACCCCTATCCCCATCCAAGTTTATTCCCCTCAATAAAACAAAAAAGCAAAGAACTGGACTGTTTCCTGACTCAAGTGTGCTGTGAAAAATGTGCTGTGCCTGGCTGCGCAGGGTATCCCTTTCTACTTGCAGCTCCTTAGGGGGTGTGCTGCAAAATATTTTAATAAAATCAATACATAACACTGTATTACATCTTTCAAACTGTCTTTTTTTTTATTACGTTGAACATTTAACAAAACGTGAAAAACAAAACATTTATAAAACTATGAAAAAGAACATTTTACAAAAACAATACTAAAATGGTATAATAAAAATATATAATCGTTATCTGTCCTATGGGCTTGGATCTGGAACTGGCCTGTTAAAATAATTATTAAATACAGTAGCACCAAAATAAACACTTTTAATCCATAGCCAAAACCAAAAAAAAATATTGTAGAAAATGGACTTTTAAATGGTAGTCCCCATGGTTAAGATAAAACACATATATATACACCAATCATTATTATAATGATAAAAAAATTATATATATATATATATATATATATATATATATATATATATATATATATATATATATATATATATATATATATATATATATACACACACACACACACACACACACACACAAAGCAAGAGAGGGAAGCAAGCCCGGCAGCGGACAGAGGGAGAAGAACCGGAGAGAGAGTGAAGAAGAGACGGAGAGGGGAAAAGAACCAGAGAGGGCTAGAAGACATCAGCAGGGAAGACCCGGAGAAGGGAGAAGAAGTCGGAAGAGACACCAGAGCTGCCTAATAAATTACTTTAACACCCTGTGTACTGTGTTTTATTTTTAACACTTTTTTTTCCAGGTGAATGGGTAGGGGTACAATGTACCCCATACTCATTCACATAGGGTGGGGGGCCGGGATCTGGGAGCCCCCTTGTTAAAGGGGGCTTCCAGATTCCGATAAGACCCCCGCCCGCAGACCCCGACAACCAATGGCCAGGGTTGTCGGGAAGAGGCCCTTGTTCTCATCAACATGGGGACAAGGTGCTTTGGGTTGGGGGGAGCAGGGCCCCCCCCTGCTCCAAAGCACCCACCCCCCCATGTTGAGTGCATCGGGCCCGGTACGGTTCAGGGGGGGGGGGGCTCGCTCATCCCCACCCCCTTTCCTGACCTGCCGGGCCATGTGCTCGGATAAGGGTCTGGTATGGATTTTGGGGGGACCCCAACACCGTTTCAGAATCAGTTAGGTCAGTGTAGTGGTCATTGTAGGAATCAGTTAGGTCAGTGTAGTGATAAGGTAGGTCAGTGTAGTGGTCAGGTAGGTCAGTGTAGGGGTCAGTGTAGTGGTCAGGTAGGTCAGTGAATTGGTCAGGTAGGTCAGTGTAGGGTGTCAGTGTATCCTTCCTTCCTGCCCTATTGATCCTTCCCTTCTTCCTTCCATGTGCCATAATGATCCTTCCTGCCTTCCATATGCCATAGTGATCCTTCCTGCCTTCCATGTGCCTTAGTGATCCTTTTGAGGTTTATGTACCCCTGAGACTCCAGCTTGTGGCACAGCAATCAAAGCATATTTCTTAGGCACAAGGAAGCCCAGGTTTTGTCTAACCACAGCCCCTACCACTATCATGTTTGGCCACACCCACTTTTTGCTGCAGCACACACAAGTCATTGTCTCCCTGAAATGTCCCTCATTCTCAAGTTCAAAAGTTGGGAGGTATGGTTATACTTTAACAAAATTACAATCCAACAATCTGGCGCACAATGCACAGCAGATAAATAACACACACAAAAAAAAAGTAAGAAAAAAGGGTGTTCTTGATTGCAAAACAACCAATTAGTATACTAGAGCAAGAGTCTGGAAACTACTGCACAAATAGGCAGTAGGACCAAGTCTGTTCCGGTGCAAGATTTTATCCAGCCTTGCAATGTAAGTAGGGACTGATGGGGATGCTCATGTAATGCAGCGTACACACGGTCGGACTTTTCGGCTACAAAAGTCCGACAGCCCGTCCGACGGACTTGTGGCAGACTTGTGGCAGACTTGTGGCAGACTTGTGGCAGACTTGTGGCAGACTTGTGGCAGACTTGTGGCAGACTTGTGGCAGACTTTCTAACGAACGGACTTGCCTACACACGATCACACAAAAGTCAGACGGATTCGTACGTGATGACATACACCGGACTAAAATAAGGAAGTTGATAGCCAGTAGCCAATAGCTGCCCTAGCGTGGGTTTTTGTCCATCGGACTAGCATACAGACGAGCGGATTTCTGGGTCCGGCGTAGTTACGACATAAAGATTTGAAGCATGTTCCAAATCTAAAGTCCGTCAGATTTGCGGCTGGAAAAGTCAACTGAAAGTCCGGGGAAGCCCACACACGATCGGATTGTCAGCTGGCTTTAGTCCGTCGGCGTCCGTCGGACTTTTGTAGACGAAAAGTCTGACCGCGTGTACGCGGCATTAGGGGAAACTCTGAAATACGGGGGACTTTGATGTAAGGGAAGCTTCGATGAGGACTTTGATGTAAGGGGTTCTAATAGGGACTCTGATGGGCTCATGTACCATGCTGATTTAAAAAAAAAAAAAAAAAAAAACATTTTAAGTAAAACTTATTCATTTAAATTTGATTCATTCATTTAAAAAACAGATTTTTTTCAACCAGTGAATATTTGCAAAAAATATATAATGTGGCCCCCGTACTAAAAAGTTTGAAGGCCCCTGCACTAAAGTATGGAGCCAGGCACCTCAAGATGTCATGCAGCACAAGGAAATTTCAGATGAGAAGAACCTCAGTCAAATAGGCTAGGGCAAAAATAAGACTCATATCCCACAGATGGTCATGGCCTGGGGCGGCTGATGGGTTTTTCTTTTTGGGCGGGGGGGGCGGCAAACAACCACCCCCCGGTCGGACAGCGGCACATGCCCCCCCCCCACAGCGGGCGGGCAGCGCTCCTATGGGCGGCAGGTGGCGGCTTCCATTGCGTCTTTTCCTCTGCATCACGTCTCAAAACCCACTTCCTGATTGACCGGGAGGAGGATCAGTGTGACAATAGCGAATTGGCTATTGTCACACAACTGGGTGGGCTCAGGGCGCAGTGCTCTGTGCCCCCGAGCCTACCCTTTTTTGTAGTCTATCGAATCACGTGCTTAAAAAAAAACCCCATTGGAATCCATGTGCCCGGTGCCCTACACGTAGATTAGGGGGTTGGACACATGGACAGGGGGGCGCCGCCAATGTGCCCCTAATGGACGGGCCGTCACTGGTCATGGCTAATGGAAAGATGTCTCTGGAGCAATAAAAATGCTTCAAAACTTTATTCAATGCTGGTAAATACATAGCCAAAAAAAGCCAATACGTTTCAGCCTTTAGGCCTTAACAACCTTCTGCCCACTGTATTGTCAATTAGGGATGGGCTGAACATCCCCTCATTTGGTTCGCATCAGAACATGCGAACAGGCAAAAAAGTCTAGCGAACATGCGAGCCCTATTAAAGTCTATGGGACACGAACATGAAAAATCAAAAGTGCTAATTTTAAAGGCTTATATGCAAGTTATTGCCATAAAAAGTGTATGGGGACCCGGGTACTGCCCCAATGCAAAAAAAGTTTTTAAAACAACCGTATTTTCAGGAGCAATGATTTTAATAATGCTTAAAGTGAAACAATAAAAATGAAATATTCCTTTAAATATCGTGCCTGGGGGGGGGGGGGGGGGGGTGTCTTCTTAATCTGCCTGTAAAGTGGCGCATCTGTGCAATGTGTAGAACAGTGCCGCAGCAAAATTAAATTCCTAAAGGAAGAAATGTCATTTAATCTTGCTCACGGCTGTAATGTATTGCCGGCTCCCTGCAATATAGATGAAAAACCAAGGAAAAAATTGGCGTGGGTTTCCCCCAGAGTCCATACCAGGCCCTTCGGGTCTGGTATAAATTT
Organism: Aquarana catesbeiana; assembly: GCF_042186555.1. Taxonomy (NCBI): domain Eukaryota; kingdom Metazoa; phylum Chordata; class Amphibia; order Anura; family Ranidae; genus Aquarana; species Aquarana catesbeiana. The sequence goes on along the minus strand of NC_133335.1, from coordinate 173,734,440 downwards.
TAAGGGGAACTCCACACCAAAATGAAAAAAAAGTGTGCGCCACCCATCTCCTGAAATATACCAGGCCAACATTGTGTTCCTTGACTACTCTACTGCCTTATCCCAACCTGCAGCTACTCGTTACCGAGCTTTTGACTTGTTTCTTGACCATGCTGCTGTTTGATCCTTATCTGCTCATCCGCTACTGGACCCCGGCTTGCTCACACCCTTGTGGGGCAAACCTGAGGACTGCGACCTGGTACTAACGCACAGCTAAATCCATCTCCACCATCAGGAGCTCTGGTGAAGACCGGTTAGTACTTAGACTCCGCATCTCACGCGAGCCTGTGTCATCTGCCAGGGTGACTGCCTGTATACCTATCCTGCTGTTCGGCAGTAGTCCTGCAACTGCTATAGCAACTGGTCTTGAAGCCTGACGCCTGATTGTGACACACCGTGTCCTCATGTTGATGGGGACAAGGGCCTCTTCCCGACAACCCCCGCTATTGGTTGTCGGGGTCTGCGGGTGGGGGGCTTATCAGAATCTGGAAGCCCCCTTTAACAAGGGTGCCCCCCCAGGTGAATAGGGTACATTGTACCCCTACCCATTCACCCAAAAAAGTGTCAAAAAGTAAAAACCACAATAGACAGTTTTAGACAATTCCCTTACTTCACTGGGTGGCCCCACCCTTGCCTATATAACAGCTGTCACAGCCAAGAGACAGCAGTCACCGGGAGGCCTCCCATTGAGGCGGAGCTTTTTTATTTTTACATTTTTCGGCTCCGTCGGACGGCATGACTGAACATGGATGGACATCACGGAACACTTTTTTTTAATAACGGAATTATCAAAAACTGTCTGTTGTAGGGGGGCAGGATCTGGGTGCCCCCTTGTTAAAGGGGTCTTCCATATACCCATAAGCCCACCGCCTGCAGACTCTGACAACCAATGGCCAAGGTTGTCGGGAAGAGACCCTTGTTCCCATCAACCCCAAAGAACCCTCCCCATGTTGAGGGCAAACGGCCTGGTATGGTTCAGGAGATGGGGGGGTCGCTCGCTCGTCCCCCCCTTCTTGGCCTGCCAGGCTGTTTGCTCTGATAAGGGTCTGGTATGGATTTTGGGGGGGGACCCCGCGCCAATGTTTTTTTAAATTTTGGCGTGGAGATCCTCTTAAAATCTATGCCAGACCCAAAGGGCCTGGTATTGATTTTAAGGGAACCCGACACATTTTTTTTTTTAACATTTTGTCGTGGAGTTCCTCTTAAAATCTATACCAGACCCAAAGGGCCAGGTATGGATTGTGGGGGGGACCCCATGCCGTTTTTTTCTTAATTCTGTCATAGGGATCTCCTTTACCACTTCGATGCACTAGTCTACTCATTGAATGCACTGTGTATGTGTATATATATATATATATATATTATATATATATATATATATATATATATATATATATATATATATATATATATATATATATGTATACCAAACTGCCTGCACGCCACTAACCTGCCTAATCTAGCTCGGGTTTTCTCAATCTTTTCCACGTGACACACTACATACGGCCCTTGTGTAAGCAGCCTTATATAGCAGGGGCGTTGCTAGGTGGGAAAAAGACCAGGGGCTTCAGCCCGAAGTCTGAGCCTGACACTGAGGGGGTGGGTAAACTCACCTGCTGGTTGCTGCCTGGCTTACCAGTGCCCATCAATGCTAACCACTAAAAACTGACCTACCTGACACACACTGACCTACCTGACAGACACTGACCCACACTGACTTACCTGACCCACACTGATCATTACACTGACCTACCCGACACACACTGACCTACCCGACACACATTGACCATTACACTGACCCACACTGACCCAAACTGACCATTACACTGACCTACCTAACCCACACTGATCATTACACTGACCCACACTGACCTACCTAACGCACACTGACCTATCTAACACACACTGACCTACCTAACGCACACTGACCATTACACTGACCCACACAGACCTACCTGTCTCGCACGGACCTACCTGATGCACACGGACCTACCTGATGCACATGGACCTACCTGATGCACATGGACCTACCTAACACACACTGACCTACCTGACGTACACTGACCTACCTGACATACACTGACCCACCTGACGCACACTGACCATTACACTGGCCCACACTGATCTACATGAGACACACACTGACCTGACATACACTGACCATTACACTGACCCAGACCCACAGTGACCTACCAGACACACACTGACATGCACTGACCTACCTGACCATTACACGTGACGTCAGAATTCAGGTGACCGTGACCTCTGGCTCCTCCTGCAGCTCAGCCGTAGTTAATCCAATAAACCTCATTTCACTACTGAAATATTACTTCAGTCCTTCAGTTATTTGATAGATCAAAATGAAATTGCTGATCCAAACACCCAAATATTTATAAATGACAATCATGAAAATTGTCAGGGGTTCCTAAACTTTTGCATACAACTGTACCTGACCCACACTGACCTACCTGACCCACACTGATCATTACACTGACCCACACTGACCTACCTGATCCACACTGACCTACCTGCCCATTACATTGACCTACCTGACCCACACTGACCTACCTGATCCACACTGACCTACCCGACACACACTGACCATTACACTGACCTACCTAACGCACACTGACCTACCTGATGCACACGGACCTAACACACACTGACCTACCTGACGTACACTGACCTACCTGACATACACTGACCTACCCGACGCACACTGACCATTACACTGGCCCACACTGATCTACCTGAGACACACACTGACCTATCTGACATACACTGACCATTACACTGACCCAGACCCACAGTGACCTACCAGACACACACTGACATGCGCTGACCTACCTGACCATTACACATGATGTCAGAATTCAGGTGACCGTGACCTCCGGCTCCTCCTGCAGCTCAGCCGTAGTGTGCGGCTCTGGCGCGCCCATCCTAGTAGACAGCAGGCAGCCAGAGACAGGAGAGGACAGGAGAGGAGAGCCACCCGCCTGAGCGCAGAGTGGGGATATTCTCATAGTGATGTGGCCGCATTGTAATTCCTGCCTTCTGGAGCCTGCAGTGCCTATGATGGATGTAACACGTCCCACGGTCCCGGCATTGGACCAGTGGGACGTCCATCATAGGTGCTGCAGGCTCCAGAAGGCGGGACCTGCTATGTCACTCGGCCACACTCCGAGTCAGATCGGTCCCCGCTCGGGGCTAATAGATTAGTGAATGCCCGAGACCCGGAGCTTTTTGGGGGCCCACTCGGGGCTCCAGCCCCCCTTAGCCCCCCCTCCCGACACCACTGGCAGGGGGCGTGGACTTAGCCCCCTGAGCCATGATTGGCCAAAGGCAGGGTGCATGGCTCTCACAGCAGATCGCTAAAGCATGAAGGTCAGGTGCATGCTTTGGCCAATCAGAAGCCCTCAATGACTGCGATCTCGCAGGTTTTAATATGCAGGAGAACATTCACTCTGACATTTTAAATTGTATTCTATTCTTCATTTAGTGTAGTCATTTAAAAAAACACCAAACTCACATTTGCTGGTACGGCAAAACCCATGTGTGAACGTTGCTACCATGCAGACGAGCATTATAGCGTCACATTCACCTCCTTGCATGTATCATCATTTATAGGCTTTGTCTTGCTTCCTGACAAAGTCAGAAACTTACAAAACGTTAAGGAAGATGAATGTGCTGCTATTACGTACACTTGTGCAGCAACAGCGTTCATGCAAAGCAACTTTGAAGTCCAGTCAAAAGCTAAGGTAGCTCGCTATGGGGAAATTTGAGCAGGCTCACTCCCGAGCCACTGCTCTGTCTGTCCATTCAGACACAGAGCGTGGCTCAGCCCCACTCTTGCCTCATTGGCTCACTGGCTGTGATTGACAGATTGCTTTCTCAGCCAATGAGGAGGTAGAGACGCGCTGCTCTCATGCAAATTGCTGGATCGAGATGGGGCTCAGGTAAATATGGGGGGGGGGGGGGGGGGCTGGGGGGGCTGCTGCACACAGAAGGTTTTTTTACCTGTCAGTTTTAAATAAAGCAAAGAAGGGTAAAAAAAAAAAAAAAAAAAAAAAAAAAGCACAAAAAACATACAAACATAACCCATGACCATCTCCTACCTTCCTCTTGCAACCTTCCCAGAAACTTGTACAAGAGAATGGTAGGTAACAATTAGTAGGGTTTCATCAGCACTCCCACATTATTAACATTGCCACATACATTAAGCAGTGTCGTTCTTCTTTTTAACCAGATAGATAATACCCTAGTCATAGATCCATATTAGTGTAGAGAAATGATTGCATGCCATTTCTGGGAGTAATAATATTTTATGACCTCGCCTATATTTTTTGATTGTCAATAAGGCAGCTTGGAAAACTGGATCCCTGTCAGCATTTAATTGTTTTCTGTATCCCAGCTGTGTAGATTCTCCCTTCCTATTTGTTTTGGTGACCATTGTCACCACAACAAAAAGTGATGGGAGAAAGAAAAATATAGGAACCAATAGGTTCCAAACCCGTGCAAATCAATAACCAAAAAACAAATAAACTACAATAAAGAGCTGCGTGTTGTAAAGTGTAAAAACACCTATAATGTGAAAAGAAAAAAAGGAACTGCACTCTTATATCATAAATTACATATCACCATAGTGAATAAACAAATAAATACTTCTTCATTTAAATTATAAAAGATACACAAAAATTGTGAAGTTCATGTATATATTCCACACATGAATAATGTCCTCAGTGAGTATAGGAAAGGTTCCTCTCCACCAGCATGCCGATACACTATGCACTCAAATATGAAGAAAAAATTGCATAATGTGTAATATAGTAATTCCTTAAAGCAGCAACTCCTCTGCGAGATATACACAGTTTAGGACAAAAGGTTCAATCTGAGTCACGCTAACACAATATAATTGTATAGTGAAAATTTGTTAACAAAATTAAATTGAATAAAGTAAATGTGCTGAGGTAGAAAAGTTTCTGATTGGATATCAACGGCATCCACCACCATAAGTAAATGGATCCTCTTGTGATATCACCACCACCAAGTACAGAAATGTTTTCTTACCAGCTATTGTTGACCCCGTGTTACAGGAGGTCAATCTTAAAGCGGGGGTCCACCTATCTATCGTTTTTTTTTTTTTCATTCATTCACAAACTTTTCTTCTCAGCATTACATACTCACATATTGTGTGTAATATGTCCGCCTGTGTCAGATTTAGTCGGAAAGAATAACTTATTTTATTCACTGAAGGCGGTTTCCATCTTCATTGTGGGCATTTGAAGCCCACAAGCATTTATTTCCTGGATGCAGTGAATGCTGTGCTCCCAGCATTCACCGCTCGTTCCCGCACATGCTCAGTGGCATCCTGGGAAGCCTGAGACTAGCTCCCAGGAGACTGTGCGGAGTCTGGGAGAGGCTAGAAACACGCCTACTCCCACGGGAGGAGAACCAGGAAGTGCAAAGAAGAATAGAAAAATAAAAGGTAATTACGGCGATTTAAATTTTTTTAAAGGGCATGTCAGCATCTAGGCAAGGAAGAGAATACATACAGATATTGTTCAAAATTTGGGTGGATCCCCGCTTTAATACCCAGCCGGGGCCTTTATACACCTATAGGTCCTCCTAGGTGCCTACATCAATCAACTTTACCACTTTTATTAAAAGCAATCAAAGACATATTTTCAGGAAAAATTACACTAAAATGAATTTTAGCACACACAAACACAATTCACCTATTTTACGAAAAATAAATAAAAGATGGGTTTTACAATCAGTGAAGAGATATCAAACATGTCAAGCCTAAAAATCACATGTGCCCAGTGTAACCACCCAGCCCTAAGCAGTAGTGTCTATTTAAATTTAGTGATGAATATTTTTTTTCTCTTTGGCCAACCAGAAGTTTCCTGGCAACTGGTGCATGCTGGGAGAGGGTATAAATACTCAGGGTGTGACCTTGGGGAGTCACTCTGTTCTCCCCTGGGCCTCTGCCTGGGAAGTTGGTGCTTGCTGCTGAAATTTCCTAGGCCTGCTGGCTGAGATGGTGGTAATTCGGCTGTAGAGAGACCTGGATTTGGGGCCTAGCTTGAAGAGCATTAAGCGGGATACACACTATACAACTTTTGTTGTTTGATTTCCTTTAGATTTACCAAAACCATGTAGTGCAAGGTCCTGCCTGATTGCATACGATTGAAACTGTTTGATCTCATATTACCGGTATATGGTTTTGGTAAATCTCTAAAGGAAAAAATCTAAAGAAAATTGTATAGTGTGTATGGCCCCTTAACCACTTCAGCCCCGGATGGATTTACCCCCTTCCTGACCAGCTACATTTGGGGGCTGTAAAACATCCTCCCAACCGTTCTAGGTCCTGAATGACTGGGTCGCACGGGCCCTGTGGTTGTCATGGAATGGAGTGCTGGAACACTGGTCACTGGCTATATGGCTGTAATGTTGAGTGGACCATGCATAATTCCGACTGTGAAGTCGTACACCTGGCACCTAGTTTGGGAGTACAAAAAACATGGTTTACATGATGGTTTATTACCATTCGTCATGTGGTTTTTATCTTTGAATTTGTAAATCTTTTTGTGTTTATGCGGCCCATTGGGTGATTTTTAACACTTTGATGTCAATAAAAGTTTTGTAATTTTTATTACATTCATGTGTGTGTATAGTGGGTGCCTAAAAAGTCCTGTTATTTTCCCTGTGTTCTATTTATTATCATTGTATTGGAATGTGGCACCACAACCTTTGTCGTTTCTGATGTAGGATGATGTTACAAGCATAAGTATTGGTGTGGGACACCAAGCATCATTTCAGGTAAGTAACCCACTGTGTACCAATGCTCGGGAAACTTACTTATACTGAGCAGCATGACTGGGGATTTTTCACACAAGCACTAAAGATGGGGCATTCCTCCAACTAATCACTTACGCCAGGCTATTTCTCCCACTGACCAGTGAGGCCAAGGCATTCTTCCCACTTCTTCCCAAGGCATTTTTCTTCATACCACTGACTCCTACAGTACGTCAGTGTAATTTTTTCCCACTGATCACTGACACCAGAGATTTCTTCCGTCCACTCAGACCTCTGTGGAGCATTATTTACAACTGACTTTTTTGTGAATTAGTAGGGGTACTGTGTAGCCCTTACTCATTCACGTGAGAAGGAAGTGGATACCTGGGGGCCCTCTTATCCTAAAGGGGTTTTCAGATTCAGATAAGTCCCCTCGCACCCCCACAACCACTGAGCCAGGATTGTGGAAGAAGCCCCTGTTCTCATGAACATGGCACCTGTTCCCCATGTTGAGAGAATATGGCCTGATATGGTCTAAGTGTGCCAGGATTAAGGGTCTGGTATGTATTTGGGGGGGGGGGGGGGGGGGGGCTATGCCATTTTTTGGGTGGAGTTGCCCCTTAAAATCTGCAACAGATCCGAAGGGTCTGATATGGATTTTGGGGGAACCCCATGTACTTTTTTGTTTTTTGAATGGTGTTCCCCCTTAAAATCCATACCAGATCTGAAGGGTCTGGTACTTATTTTGGCAGGGACCCCCCCTCCCATTTATCAATGAGCCCCCTGCAATGTTATTAGCCAGCTGAACCTCAGCACTGGGGGGGCACACAACAAACACTGAAAAGGTGACTTCCTGGAGCTCCCTGTGACATCACGAACTACAAGCCCATATCTGATATAAGTTCAAATATGGGCAGTGATGTAATCTAGAGTGCTTGGATTCCCCTCACTTCTCAACCAGACCCCTAGCTGGACGGTTTTAGATACTGAACCTTGAAGATGCTGTAAGTATTACTAAGAATTGAGAACTAATCAGCATGGTCCCAGATGCTTTGATCTCCATGACAGCCATTCGTGATCACATGCATTTACAAAATAATCCTCTTCAGCCTGCAGATGCCTCAGAAACATGAAGATGGCAGTGTTCCGCCATTTAGTACTGTAAATGTTAAAATATATATTTCTCCCCTATTTTTGAACAATTATTTACATATGCTAATTAGTTAGCTGATAAATATTGTCATGAATGGGGTTGATTTACTAAAACTGAAGAGTGCAAAATCTGGTGCAGCTCTGCATAGAAAACAATCAGCTTCCAGTTTCTTTTTTTAAAAGCTGTACCACTTCCCTACCGGCGCATAGTAATATGACACCGGCAGGAAAACTTCCTCCCTCCAGGCGGGCGTCCTATGACGTCTGCCCGTTCTCGCCGCTCCTGCGCTCCCACGCTCAAAAGTGTCAAAATAAGCCACGCCCAAATAGGCGTGGCCTATTTTGACGCTTTTGCATCATCTCCCAGAGGATCACCAATTTGAATCTGACGCTCTCCTGTTTTGATGACATTTGGTTGCCTATTATAAACTGCTTAAATGTGAGTACCATTCTGTCATCTGCGTTCAATAAAGAGTGTTTATGGTTTTACGCTATGGAATCTCCTCTTTCTTTTCTTATGCCAAAAATGTCACTGTGACCCAGAAACAGCCTGTGGACTGCCGCACAGTGGCATATACTGTGACTGCGTATTAACCCCGCAGGGGTTAAAGAAGCTGGTGAGTGGCCACATGATCACAAGACACGAGCACCTGGTCACCAAGATTAATATCAATATAAATACCTGCCTTGATTCACAAAGATGTCAAGATTTTCACTTAAGTTGCACTGAGCACTAGTCACGATTTAACCTATGCAATTATTCAGCAATTTTATGTGTTCAAAAGACTTTTACATTAATCACTGTATGGGGTCTTTATGTGGATGGAATAATTTTAGTTAAAGTTGTTATTCCCCCCCCTTATCTAAAGGGGGTCACTTTTGCTGTTTACTTTGGTTTATTTGTTATATGCGATTTTGCTCACATTTTTCTTATGCAACTTTACATATGAGATTTGGCTACACACGATTTATAAAGTATTCCTATAAACTAGGACAGTGCTACACCCACACACCGCATAGGGGGGCACTTTGTTGTTTTATTTTTGGTCTATTTTTCGTTGAATTTGTCATATGCGATTTTTGTTCATATTTCATATGCGACTTACCTATGGAATTTGGCTACACATGACTTACAAAGCATTTCTATGAATTAGGACAGCGCCACACCCACACACTAACCCTTCACTTACCTTCTGTGTTTTCCACCCTGGTGGAAATCACATCTGTGGAGGCAGCAGTCCTTTATGCGATTTCTTCAAGTTTTTTTTTTTTTTTTTTTTTATTATTTCCACTCCTTATTTAATCTTCTGTTCCATTGCGCGGATACACCACCCAGATTTCATTACAGCCAGTCACAAACCTGGAAATTTTTTTTGCAGCAGTACAGTGATGTGCCTCGATTGCCCCCCAGATAAAGAGGACCTGTCACCAGCCCATCAGAGTACCTGTCACCAACTCATCTGAGTACCCAAGTACCTGTCACCAGCCCGCCCATCTGAGTACCCGAGGACCTGTCACCAGCCCATCAGAGTACCCGAGGACCTGTCACCAGCCCATCAGAGTACCCGAGTACCTGACACCAGCTTATTAGAGTACCCGAGTACCTGTCACCAGGTCATCAGAGCACCCAAGTACCTGTCTCCAGCCCATCAGAGTACCTATCTCCAGCCAGAGTACCCAAGTACCTATCTCCAGCCCAGAGTACCTGTTTCCAGCCCGGGAGTGCCCGGGTATCTATCTGCAGCCAATCAGAGTACCCGAATACCTATCTCTAGCCAATCAGAGTATCCAGGTACCTATCTGCAGCCCATCAGAGTACCTGTCTTCAGCCCAGAGTACCTAAGTATCTATCTCCATCAGTGTACCCGAGTACCTATCTGTAGCCCATCGAAGTACCAGAGTACCTGTCTCCAGTCCATCAGAGTACCTCAGTACCTGTCACCAGCCCAGAGTATCTGACCACCTGTCTCCAGCCCAGAGTACTCGAGTACCTATCTGCAGCCCATCACAGTACCTGAGTACCTGTCTCCAGCCCATTAGATTACCCGAGTACCTATCTACAGCCCATCAGAGTAACCGAGTACCTGTCTGCAGCCCATCAGAGTACCTGAGTACCTAGCTACAGCCCATCAGAGTACCCGAGTACCTGTCTCCAGCCCATTTGATTACCCGAGTACCTATCTACAGCCCATCAGAGTACCCAAGTACTTGTCTGTAGCCTATCAGAGCACCTGAGTACCTATCTGTAGCCCATCAGAATACCTGAGTACCTATCTGTAGCCCATCAGAATACCTGAGTACCTATCTGCAGCCCATGCCTCATAGAATATACGTTGGGGTGTTTGCTTTCCAAAATGTGGTTATTTTGTGGGTAATTCTACTGTCCTGGTGCTCCAGGGCCTTCAAAAGTGTGATAGATAGTCAGGAAATTATATGTGTAATTTATGCTCCTAGAACGCCTGATAGTGCTCCCTGCATGTTGGGCCTCTGTATATGGCCAGGCTGTGTAAAAGTCTCACACATGTGGTATCACCATATTCAGGACGAATAGCAGAATGTATTTTGGGGTGTAATTTTTGCTATGTACATTCTACGTATTAGAAAAATCTGATAAATTGACAACTTTGTGTAAAGGACAAAAAAAAATTAATTTTCATGTCACATTTACAACTTCAAAAAACTCACCATGCCTCTTACTAAATACCTTGGACTGTCTGTTTCCAAAAAGAGGTCATTTGGGGGTATTTGTACTGTCCTGACATTTCAGGGCCTCAAGAAATGAGAGGCCGTCAGTACATCGGGTCTTATCAATTTTTAATGATTTGCACCATAGCTCGTAGACTCTAACTTTCACACAGACTAAATAATATCCACAAATTTGGGTTATTTTTTACTAAACATATGTAGCAGTATAAATTTTGGCCCAAATTTATGAACAAAAATTACTTATTTGCAAAATTTTATAACAGAAACTAAAAAAATAATAGAAACTAAAAAAATTTTTCAAAATTTTCGCTCTTTTTTTTACTTATATCGCAAAAAATAAAAAAAAAACAGCAGTGATTAACCAGTTCAGATCCGCGCTATAGCTGAATGATGGCTACAGCGCGGATCTACATTGCCGGGACTACATCTATTGACGTCCTACCCTTTCCTCGCTCCCCGCGCTCTCGTGAGCACGCATCAGGGAAAAATCTGTGTTGGCCGTGTCCCTTGGACACAGCCAATCACAGATCCCTGTAAATGGCCAATCACAGCGGCCGTTTACAGCGCGATCGGCATGGCCAATGAGAGATGATCTTAAATGTAAACATACCAGATCATCTCTCATTGCCGGCTCTCCCTCCTCACACAGAAACCAAGTGTGAGGAGGGAGAGCTTCTGTGAAGAATCATGAGTGCTAAAAAACACACAGTGTGCCCAAACAGTGCCCAATCAGTACCACAGTGACAATTAGCATCTATAGCTAGTGTCATCTGTGCCCACCTGTGCCATCAGTGCCCACCTGTGCCCGCCTGTGCCCATCTGTGCAATCAGTGCCCATCTGTGTCACCTCATCAGTGACCATCTGTGCCACCTCATCAGTGCCCAGCTGTGCCACCTCATCAGTGCCAATCAGTGCCCATCTGTACCAATCAGTGCCCATCTGTGCCGCCTCATCAGTGCACATCTGTGCAATAAATCGGTGCACATCTGTGCCACCTCATCAGTGCCCATCTGTGCTGCCTCATCAGTGCACATCTGTGCCGACTCATCAGTGCCCATCTGTGCCGACTCATCAGTGCCCATCTGTGCCGCCTCAACAGTGCCCATCTGTGCCGCCTCAACAGTGCACATCTGAGCAATCAGTGCACATCTGTGCCGACTCATCAGTGCCCACCTGTGCCACCTCAGTGCCCATCTGTGCCACCTCAGTGCCACCTCATCAGTGCATATCTGTGCCCATCTGTGCCACCTCATTAGTGCACATCTGTGCAATCAGTGCCCATCTGTGCTGCTTCATCAGTGCCCATCTGTGCTGCTTCATCAGTGCCCATCTGTGCCGCCTCATCAGTGCCCATCTGTGCCGCCTCATCAGTGCCCATCTGTGCCGCCTCATCAGTGCCCATCTGTGCCGCCTCATCAGTGCCCATCTGTGCCGCCTCATCAGTGCCCATCTGTGCAATCAATCAGTGCACATCTGTGCCGCCTCATTAGTGCACATCTGTGCGATCAGTGCCCATCTGTGCCATCAATCAGTGCCATCCATCCTGTCCAAAAGATGCTTTTCTGCCGAGGAGGCATACCAAATACTTTCCATGGCTAACGAGGGCAACGAGGAGCTCTGTTTTTCGGATTCCCTTTCAAATTCGGATTCTGAGTCTGACGTAAATTATGAGCCAGTCCTCAGTAGTGGAACACTGACAGACTCAGAGGAGGAAGATATTCGGCCCGCCAAACAAAGGCGTTCTGGTGAGGAGGCAGTGCCATCCACCAGCACTGCAGTACCTCGGCAAGAAAGGCCAAGTACCAGTGGGGTGTCACCTCAGCCCCAAAGGGTTAGGACCCATGCCAGCCTTCCCTATGCCCTTCAGAACCCCTTGTGGCTTCCTCCTTATTCATGAGAAGCTAGCGTTCCCCCTTTCACTGCCCAGCCAGTAGTCCAGGTGGACACGGAGAATTGTACCCCAATCAATTTTTTTAAATTAATTTTTATGGAGGACATGTTAGCGTCAATTGTGGCCCAGTGCAACCTGTACACAGCAATTTATTTTGAAAAATCCAACATCATATTATGCCCGTCCCTAGGAGTGGAGAGACCTAACACCTAACAGTGGAGGAGTTGAAGGTTTTTTTGGGCCTCACATTTAATATGGGACTCACCAAAAAAAATCAATTGCGTTCCTATTGGTCAACCCACCCCATCCACCACATGCCGCTTTTCTACGCCCAGAACCAGGTATCTGATGATAATGAGGTTCCTACATTTCAGTGACAATAACCAGTGCCCTCCCCGAAATGACCCAAATTATGACAGGCTTTAAAAAATTTGGCCAATACTAAATTATTTTTCAGAAATATTCCCCCAGTTGTATACCCCGGACCAACACATATGTGTGGATGCGTCCCTTGTTAAATTTAGCGGCAGGCTTAAAATTAAGCAATTTATCCCCAGCAAAAGGGCCGCTATGGGGTGGGGGTGTACAAATTATGTGACCGAGCCACAGGGTACACATATTCCTTCATAGTGTACAAAGGGAAGGACACCCAGCTGCAGCCCCCTAATTGCCCGGACTACTTGGGATCCAGCTGGAAAGTTGTTTGGGACCTCATATACCCCCTACTGGAGAAAGGCTACCATATATACATAGACAACTTGTACACATCTATGCCCCTGTTCCACAACCTTCACGGGAAGAAGATGCCAGCATGTGGAACCGTAAAAAAGAACCGGAAGGGCTTTCCTCAAAGTCTTGTCAAAAAGAAGTTGAGAAAAGGAGAAACGGCAAGTCTGCGAAACAAGGAGATTCTGGCAGTGAAGTGGAGGGACAGAAGGGATGTCTACATGTTGTCTTCCATCCACAATAACACCTACATGGAAATCCCCAGAAGAAATGGCCCCATCCAAAAACCAACATGCATCCATGAATACAATTTGTTTATGGGGGGAGTCGACTTCAACGACCAAATGCTCGAACCATACCTTGCCACAAGACAGACATACCATTGGTATAAAAAAGTAGCAATTTCTTTCTTTCAATTGCCCATATTCAATTCCTATATCATTTACCGCAACTCCACCCAAAACCCCCAACCCTTCCTTGGCTACCAAGAGGAAATTTACACTGCCCTTATATTCCCGAACGGCCCACCAGAAAACATCCGATCAGATGTTCTTAGTCGACTCTCCGAACGCCACTTTCCAGATAAACTCCCTCCCAAACCAACAGGCCAAAGACGTCAAAAAAGATGTAGGGTGTGTACCAGTGGAGTCAGAAGAGACACATCTTATTATTGTGCACAATGTCCTTCCCAACCAGGCCTCTGCATAGGCCAATGTTTTCGCCATTACCCAGGGGCGGACTGACAACTCATGGGGCCCCCGGGCAATAGGAGATCCTGGGGCCCCCTGTGCCGGCTCATGTGTTCCCACCCACACTCAAGCCACACCCACACAAATCCCCACCTACATTTTGCACTGCCCACACTACATGCGTTCGTCACAGAATTACATTAAAGAAAGTGCAACAACGGTACATTTCCAAAATTTTTTTTTTTTTTTAAATAACAAACATATCATACTTACCTCCACTGTGCAGCTCGTTTTGCACAGAGTGGCCCCGAACCTGGTCTTCTGGGGGTGGCTCTCGCGGCTCCTGCCCACATCAGTTAACTCCCTAGGAGAAGCGCTCTCCCGGGGGGGGTTACCTTGCAGGTGCGCTCCCGTGTCCAGCATTTGCGTCTATAGATACGTTTACATACATGTGCTCATCCTACATAAAGCTTTTAATATAGAGCGTGTGCGGGGATCGTGGGGGTGCTTTACATTTTTTTTTTTTTATTATTATTATTATTTACTTTATATAATTTTCACTGACCTCCAATGTAAGGAACATTCTTCTCACTGACCACCAATGTAAGGAACATTCTTCTCACTGACCACCAATGTAAGGAACATTCTTCCCACTAACCACCAATGTAAGGAACATTCTTCCCACTAACCACCAATGTAAGGAACATTCTTCTCACTGACCACCAATGTAAGGAACATTCTTCCCACTGACCACCAATGTAAGGAACATTCTTCTCACTGACCACCAATGTAAGGAACATTCTTCCCACTGACCACCAATGTAAGGAACATTCTTCCCACTGACCACCAATGTAAGGAACATTCTTCTCACTGACCTCCAATCTAAGGAACATTCTTCTCACTGACCTCCAATCTAAGGAACATTCTTCTCACTGACCTCCAATCTAAGGAACATTCTTCTCACTGACCTCCAATCTAAGGAACATTCTTCTCACTGACCACCAATGTAAGGAACATTCTTCTCACTGACCACCAATGTAAGGAACATTCTTCTCATTGATCACCATTGTAAGGAGCATTCTTCCCAATTTTTCTTTATTAAAAGTCTTGCAATCAATAAGCATAAAATCACTATATATATATATATATATATATATATATATATATATATATATATATATATATATATATATATATATATATATAAGATACATAAATATATACATATTTACATAAATAAAAATAAATATAGCAAATCTGCTCTCAAACAAAAAATTACTTTACAGCAAAAACAAAACTCATCATGAACATGTCATTATTGGGGATAATCTCACTACAACTCACACCAATACACCAGACATCTAAACTGTGAGGTCAAGAAACAAACCCGCACCCATTATGCATGCAGCCCTTCTTCAAAAAGAAGATACTAACCAACAAAAGCTAAGGGAGTGAAAGAAACAGAAAAAGAAAAAGAGCTCCTCACCCAGAGATGGGCAGTTCACCAAAGGCAGGTCTGATATTCCTCCATGCCCTTTTCCAGACCGCCCGAGGCTCCCTGCCCTTCTCAAGACCCCGAATTTTCCCAACCTCACCCAGAATATCGTGCACCACCACCTCAACAGAGAGGACTTTTTTCCGCAGGGTAATCTGGCACCGTGCATTCCATGTGAAGTAACGGACAACTATACTAACTAAAAACAGTGTATCCAAATCAAAATCCCAGCGAGTCGGGAATGCCCCGGACACCCACTCCGCATAACTCATGCGATAGAAAAAGGGGATGCCTAGAGCCCTCCCCACCCTTTTATACACCTCTATGTTAAAGGGACACTGCAGCAAAAAGTGGTCCATAGACTCCACTTTACCAACACACTCCGCTCTAGGACAATCTCGATCATCCACAGGGCGATGCTTTAAGTTCCCTCTGACATAGAGCCTACCATGGAAAGCGAGCCAGGCTTGATCCCTAAACTTCAAGGGGATTCTTTCTAAATTGATTAAACGCAACCCCTCCCTCATTACAGAGCCTGGGCAATCCCTTAAGGCCAGTGACACACTGAAAGCAGAGCTCAAAATCCTCTTCTCCAGAAGCTTCCTGGGGAGGGACTTGATATCCTCCACTGTCACCTGCCACTGCCGAAGTATTTTCAGACACGGGGCAACATAAGCCGGAAGCTTGCCATGTCGGACTCTCAGACTTTTCACTGGCCCGCCATCTTCCCAGCATCGCAGAAAAGGCCTAAAACAAGATTGAAAAATGCCCACCCATCCCGGCGGGTTCTCTGCTAGCATGTTACCAAGATTGTACTTTAAAAAGAGCAGAGAAAAGAAAACTATTGGGTTGACCATTCCTAGGCCACCCTCCCGCCTAGACAGGTAAGTTACATTGCGTTTGATCAAGTTCAGCCTACTTCCCCATAACAGTTGGAAAAAACAGCTGTACACCCTTGCATAGAGAGATGCTGGCAAGATACAGACGAAACTGACATATAAAAAGATTGGGACCAGGTATGTTTTGATCAAGTCAACCCTCTCCCTCAAGGAAAGCTTCAATTTCTTCCAGCTTGCTACTTTGGCATTGGCGCACACCAACCTGCTTTCCCAATTTCGATGACCATAGTCACCAGGACCAAATTTGATTCCCAACACTTTAATTTCCTGCTGGGGCTCTGGGAAGGCATCCGGAAGTTGGAAGCTTTCACCCTCCTCACCCATCCAGAAAACTTCACTCTTTTCATGGTTGACTTTAGAACCAGAAGCCTCCGTGTACTGCTCTATCATAGAGACCACCTCCTGAGCCTCCACTGTCCCAGAGACAATAACAGACACATCATCGGCATAGGCCACGACCTTCAGAGGCGGCACACCAGCAATGCCCAAAGGCACCCCGCACAAAGATCCACTCTCTAGCCTTCTTATGAAGGGGTCGATTGCGAATACATATAACAGGGGGCTCAGAGGACATCCCTGGCGCACACCAGAGCCAACCCAACCATTAACCAGTGGGAAGCTCTCAGCCCCTCTATATAATGTCTTCAGCCAATCTATAAACCTCCCCTGCAGGCCGTATCTACCAAGTAGCAAATACAGGTACTCGTGATTGACTCTATCAAAAGCCTTCGCCTGATCCAATACCAGCAAGTACTTTCTCCATCCAGCAGCCCTGCATCGTTCCAAAGCCTCCCGGACAGCTAAAACCGCTGAAAAGGTACTTCTACCTTGGACCGAGCAGTGCTGATGACTGGACAACAAATCGCCTGCTACTGACGACAAGCGCCAAAAAAGAATCTTCGCCAGGATCTTTCTATCAACATTAAGAAGACTGATGGGGCGCCAGTTCTCAATCATTGAGGGGTCTTTACCTTTTGACAGAAGAATCACAGCGGATTGCCTCATGGAGGGAGGGAGCGAACCCTCTTCTAGACAGCTGTTATAAACCTCTGCTAAAAAGGGAGCCAGAATGGACTTAAAACACTTGTAAAATTCAGCTGTCAACCCATCTGGCCCAGGCGATTTTTTGGTAGCCAGCTTCTCTATAGCATGAACTACCTCATCCACTGAAATTGGTTCTGTCAAATCCATCAAAGGCAATGTACCATTTCCCAATCCTGGAGTAGAATCCAGAAAGCTTTCCATCCTGTCCCGACAAAGGTCCTTTCTTCCCAGAAGGTCTGCGTAATATGACCTGAAGATCTCCAGGATCCCTGATCTGGACTTCACCAGGGAACCCGTACTATCCCTCAGGCCTATGACCGTCTTAACTGCTATGCCTTGCTTACAGTTCTGGTAAGGATCAGGCGAGTGATATTTTCCATAATCCCTCTCCAGAACCAAGGAGGCATGCCGGTCATATTGACACTTCCTAAGAAGAAACTTCACCTCAGAGATCTCCCCTGGATCTCCTCTATACGAGACAAGACGATCAAGCTTCCTCCGCAAATGCTGGTAGGCAATGTACATACCAAGCTGCTTCTTATTACTTATGGCCTTGAAAAGTCCAATTGTCCTTTGTTTCACAAGCTCCCACCACTCTGACTTACTGCTGCAAAAGTCCAGAATAGAAACCTGTGCCTGAAAAAAATCCTCAAAGGATTGTCTTACCTCTACATCTTCCAGGAGAGCCGAATTCAGTTTCCAGGTACCCCTTACCCTGGGTGGATTGTCCGAGGCATTCAGAGTCACAGACAGCATACAGTGGTCAGAGAACTCCACCGCCCTCAACTCAGGAGCCGAGAAAGCAGAGTTCTCCTTTAAAAAAAAACCTATCTATCCTACTCTGACTATTCCCTCTCTGAAATGTGAATCCCGTGCTGCCAGGGCAGTGCTTAACCACTTAAGGACCACCTCACGCCGATTTACGTCGGCAAGGCGGCACGGGCAGGCAAAATCACGTACATGTACGTGATTTGCCTCCCGCGGGTGGGGGGGTCCGATCGGACCCCCCCCCCGGTGCCCGAGGCGGTCCCGTTTTGTCCCCCGGCGATCGGAGGTGAGGGGGAGGCCATCCGTTCGTGGCCCCCCCCCTCGCGATCGCCACCAGCCAATCAGATTACTTCCTTTGCTGCTGTATGCTAAACAGCAGCAAAGGAAATGATGTCATCTCTCCTCGGCTCGGTATTCCGTTGCAGCGCCGAGGAGAGAAGACTGGTATGTGAGTGCACCAACACTACACAACACAGTAGAACATGCCAGGCACACAAAACACCCCAATCCCCCCCCCGATCACCCCCCAATCACCCCCCCCCCCCCCCCTGTCACAAACTGACACCAGCAGTTTTTTTTCTGATTACTGCATTGGTGTCAGTTTGTGACAGTTACAGTGTTGGGACAGTGAGTATTACCCCCCTTTAGGTCTAGGGTACCCCCCTAACCCCCCCCTAATAAAGTTTTAACCCCTTGATCACCCCCTGTCACCAGTGTCGCTAAGCGATCATTTTTCTGATCGCTGTATTAGTGTCGCTGGTGACGCTAGTTAGTGAGGTAAATATTTAGGTTCGCCATCAGCGTTTTATAGCGACAGGGACCCCCATATACTACCTAATAAATGTTTTAACCCCTTGATTGCCCCCTAGTTAACCCTTTCACCACTGATCACCGTATAACTGTTACGGGTGACGCTGGTTAGTTCGTTTATTTTTTATAGTGTCAGGGCACCCGCCGTTTATTACCGAATAAAGGTTTAGCCCCCTGGTCGCCCGGCGGTGATATGCGTCGCCCCAGGCAGCGTCAGATTAGCGCCAGTACCGCTAACACCCACGCACGCAGCATACGCCTCCCTTAGTGGTATAGTATCTGTACGGATCAATATCTGATCCGATCAGATCTATACTAGCGTCCCCAGCAGTTTAGGGTTCCCAAAAACGCAGTGTTAGCGGGATCAGCCCAGATACCTGCTAGCACCTGCGTTTTGTCCCTCCGCCCGGCCCACCCAAGTGCAGTATCGATTGATCACTGTCACTTACAAAACACTAAACGCATAACTGCAGCGTTCGCAGAGTCAGGCCTGATCCCTGCGATCGCTAACAGTTTTTTTGGTAGCATTTTGGTGAGCTGGCAAGCACCAGCCCCAGGCAGCGTCAGGTTAGCGCCAGTACCACTGACACCCACGCACGTACCATACACCTCCCTTAGTGGTATAGTATCTGAACGGATCAATATCTGGTCCGATCAGATCTATACTAGCATCCCCAGCAGTTTAGGGTTCCCAAAAACGCAGTGTTAGCGAGATCAGCCCAGATACCTGCTAGCACCTGCGTTGTGCCCCTCCGCCTGGCCCAGCCCAGCCCACCCAAGTGCAGTATCGATCGATCACTGTCACTTACAAGGCACTAAACGCATAACTGCAGCGTTCGCAGAGTCAGGCCTGATCCCTGCGATCGCTAACAGTTTTTTTGGTAGCATTTTGGTGAACTAGCAAGCACCGGCCCCAGGCAGCGTCAGGTTAGCGCCAGTACCACTAACACCCACGCACGCAGCATACGCCTCCTTTAGTGGTATAGTATCTGAACGGATCAATATCTGATCCGATCAGATCTATACTAGCGTCCCCAGCAGTTTCGGGTTCCCAAAAATGCAGTGTTAGCGGGATCAGCCCAGATACCTGCTAGCACCTGCGTTTTGCCCCTCCGCCCGGCCCAGCCCAGCCCACCCAAGTGAAGTATCGATCGATCACTGTCACTTACAAAACACTAAACGCATAACTGCAGCGTTTGCAGAGTCAGGCCTGATCCCTGCGATCGCTAACAGGTTTTTTGGAAGCTTTTTATTGAACTGGCAAGCACCAGCGGCCTAGTATACCCCGGTCGTAGTCAAACCAGCGCTGCAGTAACACTTGGTGACGTGGCGAGTCCCATAAGTGCAGTTCAAGCTGGCGAGGTGGCAAGCACAAGTAGTGTCCCGCTGCCACCAAAAAGACGAACACAGGCCCGTCGTGCCCATAGTGCCCTTCCTGCTGCATTCGCCAATCCTAATTGGGAACACACCGCTTCTGCAGCGCCCGTACTTCCCCCATTCACATCCCCAACCAAATGCAGTCGGCTGCATGAGAGGCATTTTTATGTCCTCCCGAGTACCCCTACCCAACGAACCCCCCCAAAAAGATGTCGTGTCTGCAGCAAGCGCGGATATAGGCGTGACACCCGCTATTATTGTCCCTCCTGTCCTGACAATCCTGGTCTTTGCATTGGTGAATGTTTTGAACGCTACCATGCACTAGTTGAGTATTAGCGTAGGGTACAGCATTGCACAGACTAGGCACACTTTCACAGGGTCTCCCAAGATGCCATCGCATTTTGAGAGACCCGAACCTGGAACCGGTTACAGTTATAAAAGTTAGTTACAAAAAAAGTGTAAAAAAAAAAATATATATAAAATAAAAAAAAATAGTTGTCGTTTTATTGTTCTCTCTCTCTCTATTCTCTCTCTCTATTGTTCTGCTCTTTTTTTACTGTATTCTATTCTGCAATGTTTTATTGTTATTGTTATTATGTTTTATCATGTTTGTTTTTCAGGTATGTAATTATTTATACTTTACTGTTTACTGTGCTTTATTGTTAACCATTGTTAACCATTTTTTTGTCTTCAGGTACGCCATTCACAACTTTGAGTGGTTATACCAGAATGATGCCTGCAGGTTTAGGTATCATCTTGGTATCATTCTTTTCAGCCAGCGGTCGGCTTTCATGTAAAAGCAATCCTAGCGGCTAATTAGCCTCTAGACTGCCTTTACAAGCCGTGGGAGGGAATGCCCCCCCCCCCACCGTCTTCCGTGTTTTTCTCTGGCTCTCCTGTCTCAACAGGGAACCTGAGAATGCAGCCGGTGATTCAGCCAGCTGACCATAGAGCTGATCAGAGACAAGAGTGGCTCCAAACATCTCTATGGCCTAAGAAACCGGAAGCTACGAGCATTTTATGACTTCGCCGGATGTAAATAGCGCCATTGGGAAATTGGGGAAGCATTTTATCACACCGATCTTGGTGTCGTCAGATGCTTTGAGGGCAGAGGAGAGATCTAGGGTCTAATAGACCCCAATTTTTTCAAAAAAGAGTACCTGTCACTACCTATTGCTATCATAGGGGATATTTACATTCCCCGAGATAACAATAAAAATGATTTAAAAAAAAAAAAAAAAAAAAATGAAAGGAACAGTTTAAAAATAAGATAAAAAAGCAAAAAAATAATAAAGAAAAAAAAAAAAAAAAAAGCACCCCTGTCGCCCCCTGCTCTTGCGCTAAGGCGAACGCAAGCGGCGGTCTGTCGTCAAACGTAAACAGCAATTGCACCATGCATGTGAGGTATCACCGCGAAGGGCAGTAATTTTAGCAGTAGACCTCCTCTGCAAATCTAAAGTGGTAACCTGTAAAGGCTTTTAAAGGCTTTTAAAAATGTATTTATTTTGTTGCCACTGCACGTTTGTGCGCAATTGTAAAGCATGTCATGTTTGGTATCCATGTACTCGGCCTAAGATCATCTTTTTTATTTCATCAAACATTTGGGCAATATAGTGTGTTTTAGTGCATTAAAATTTAAAAAAGTGTGTTTTTTCCCCAAAAAATGCGTTTGAAAAATCGCTGCGCAAATACTGTGTGAAAAAAAAAAATGAAACACCCACCATTTTAATCTGTAGGGCATTTGCTTTAAAAAAATATATAATGTTTGGGGGTTCAAAGTAATTTTCTTGCAAAAAAAAAAAACTTTTTCATGTAAACAATAAGTGTCAGAAAGGGCTTTGTCTTCAAGTGGTTAGAAGAGTGGGTAATGTGTGACATAAGCTTCTAAATGTTGTGCATAAAATGCCAGGACAGTTCAAAACCCCCCCAAATGACCCCATTTTGGAAAGTAGACACCCCAAGCTATTTGCTGAGAGGCATGTCGAGTCCATGGAATATTTTATATTGCGACACAAGTTGCGGGAAAGAGACAAATTTTTTTTTTTTTTTTTTTGCACAAAGTTGTCACTAAATGATATATTGCTCAAACATGCCATGGGAATATGTGAAATTACACCCCAAAATACATTCTGCTGCTTCTCCTGAGTACGGGGATACCACATGTGTGAGACTTTTTGGGAGCCTAGCCGCGTACGGGACCCCGAAAACCAAGCATCGCCTTCAGGCTTTCTAAGGGCGTGAATTTTTGATTTCACTCTTCACTGCCTATCACAGTTTCGGAGGCCATGGAATGCCCAGGTGGCACAAAACCCCCCCAAATGACCCCATTTTGGAAAGTAGACACCCCAAGCTATTTGCTGAGAGGTATAGTGAGTATTTTGCAGACCTCACTTTTTGTCACAAAGTTTTGAAATTTGAAAAAAGAAAAAAAAAAAAAAAAGTTTTTTCTTGTCTTTCTTCATTTTCAAAAACAAATGAGAGCTGCAAAATACTCACCATGCCTCTCAGCAAATAGCTTGGGGTGTCTACTTTCCAAAATGGGGTCATTTGGGGGGGTTTTGTGCCACCTGGGCATTCCATGGCCTCCGAAACGGTGATAGGCAGTGAAGAGTAAAATCAAAAATTTACGCCCTTAAAAACGCTGAAGGCGGTGATTGGTTTTCGGGGCCCTGTACGCGGCTAGGCTCCCAAAAAGTCCCACACATGTGGTATCCCCATACTCAGGAGAAGCAGATAAATGTATTTTGGGGTGCAATTCCACATAGGCCCATGGCCTGTGTGAGCAATATATCATTTAGTGACAACTTTGTGCAAAAAAAAAAAAAAAAAGTGTCACTTTCCCGCAACTTGTGTCAAAATATAAAATATTCCATGGACTCAATATGCCTCTCAGCAAATAGCTTGGGGTGTCTACTTTCCAAAATGGGGTCATTTGGGGGGGTTTTGTGCCACCTGGGCATTCCATGGCCTCCGAAACTGTGATAGGCAGTGAAGAGTGAAATCAAAAATTTACACCCTTAGAAATCCTGAAGGCGGTGATTGGTTTTCGGGGTCCCGTACGCGGCTAGGCTCCCAAAAAGTCCCACACATGTGGTATCCCCGTACTCAGGAGAAGTAGCTGAATGTATTTTGGGGTGCAATTCCACATAGGCCCATGGCCTGTGTGAGCAATATATCATTTAGTGACAACTTTTTGTAAATATTTTTTTTTTTTTTTTTGTCATTATTCAATCACTTGGGACAAAAAAAATAAATATTCAATGGGTTCAACATGCCTATCAGCAATTTCCTTGGGGTGTCTACTTTCCAAAATGGGGTCATTTGGGGGGGGTTTTGTACTGCCCTGCCATTTTAGCACCTCAAGAAATTACATAGGCAGTCATAAACTAAAAGCTGTGTAAATTCCAGAAAATGTACCCTAGTTTGTAGACGCTATAACTTTTGCGCAAACCAATAAATATACGCTTATTGACATTTTTTTTACCAAAGACATGTGGCCGAATACATTTTGGCCTAAATGTATGACTAAAATTGAGTTTATTGGATTTTTTTTATAACAAAAAGTAGAAAATATCATTTTTTTTCAAAATTTTCGGTCTTTTTCTGTTTATAGCGCAAAAAATAAAAACTGCAGAGGTGATCAAATACCATCAAAAGAAAGCTCTATTTGTGGGAAGAAAAGGACGCACATTTCGTTTGGTTACAGCATTGCATAACCGCGCAATTAGCAGTTAAAGCGACGCAGTGCCAAATTGGAAAAAGACCTCTGGTCCTTAGGCAGCATAATGGTCCGGGGCTCAAGTGGTTAATATGCACATCTACCAGGCCTGCTTGTCTCACCATGTCTCTAAGAAAAACGCTATCGTAACCCAGCCTGTCTATGGAGCCTCTCCTGTCTTCAGGCCTAATTATGGTGTTAAAATCACCTCCAAAGACAACCTGCTGGGACGTAAAAAGGAAGGGCTTGATCTCTGTGAGGAGGCATTTCCTGCCCCATTTTGACTGCGGTCCATAGATATTGATCAGGCGCAGGTCCTGCCCCCTAACAGAGACGTCCAAGACCATGCATCTCCCCATTTCTACCTCAATTACCCGCCGGCATGTTACCATATTGGTTTTAAAAAGAACCGCAACTCCGCTGCAGGGCTCAGCCGCAAGAGACCAAAAGGAGGGACCGCATCTCCACTCCCTTTTTGCTAGATGGACATCGGCCAAAGTATTGAGCCAGGTCTCTTGCAAAAATAAAATCTCGGCATCAAACTCGCTGAGCAAAAATAAGGCAATATCACGAGCTCTTGCAGATTTAATGCTGGCGACATTAATGGTCGCCACCTTTATCGGAGTGGGAACTGCCATCAGGATGATTGGGGTAGTCGTTTCTTAACCTTTGCCACACTCTCATCACCCGAAACAGCTCTCTTCAGACTACGTGACTCCCCCTCATCCATGGATGATAAAGAGAAAGATATATCAGACATCTCATCACCCGACAAAACTGAAAAGGTATTACCAAGAGGAACCCCTCCTGGGTCCGACCCTGAGGAAGAAATGACCACTTTACTCGTCTTCCTCTTCTTCTTTTTCTTCCTCCTAAACTTCTCCCACCCCTCATCATCCGAATCCCCCTCAACAGAGGGTGAGACATGGGATATGGACACCTTTCCCTCAACCCCTCCCCCATCCAACACCCTCACACTCCCCTGACCACGTTTACGCTGCTGAGGGACAGGGACTGGAGGCTGAGATGGAAGATCTGCTAAACCTGCCCCCCCAGCAGCTTCTGCCAGTCTGGAGGATCTACGTACAGTAGGATTAGGGACCACCACATGGGGGACAGACTCAGGGACCACATTACTGGGGGAAACAGAATCCAAAACAACAGATGTAACAGACACAGGAGGGACAGACTCAGGGACCACATCACTAGGGGAAACAGAATCTGGAACAGATGTAACAGAAACAGGAGGGGCAATAACAGTTTCCTTCCTAACTTTAGCGGCCTCATCCTCTTTGTCAAGCTCTGTAGCTCAGCCGCCAATCCTGGCAAGTTATGTAATGCCTCCGGGCACTGGCTATAAGGATGACCGAGCTTCTGGCACAAATTACACCGAATTTTGGTACAATCTTTGGCCAAATGGCCCAAATCCTGGCATAGTGAGCATTTCTTACGGGTACAGGTGGATGCAAAATGGCCTTTGTCACCACATTTATTACAGACCTTAGGCTGACCCTGGTAGAAAATGGTCAGCCTATCCCTCCCCAGAAAAGCTGAACAGGGAAGGTGTTGAACTACATTGCCCAGCATGCCCAATTTTAGTGACACTGTCCAGGCCCCTGTCCATATCCCATGCTCATCAAGGACCTTCCGCAGTGGAGCGAGGACCTCACCATATCGGCGTAGCCATACTATCAAATCAGCCTCTGGTATGGATTCGTTACGCACCAGGATCGTCACCGACTTTATCAGAGGCTGCCTGGAAATCACCTTTGGCACCAAACCACTCCACTGCGGAAGGCCCTTGCACTTCCTATATCGCTCCCAAAATAAATCCAGACCCTCAGGCTTTACAAAGGACAAATCAAATTCATAACTCCCCACTGGGCAAATCAAAGCAAATATATCCAAGGCTTTAAACCCCATTTCCAGAACCAACTCAGCCACCCTCCCCCTTACTGGTGGGGTCCCCTCCCCCTCCCACTTCAATTGAACCACATTCCTTCTCCTGTACCCACCAACCATACCACCACCAAGCCTCCCCAAATTGTGACTAGTAGTTACAAAATTCCCTCCACCCTCCTTTGTGCGACTCCCCAGAACAGATGCATAACTCCCCATATTCCTCCTTGCAGAGGATCCATCTGTGCGATTAGAAACATCTAAAACAACTTTGGCAGATAACGATTGCACAGATTTGAGATTAGATTGCACACCTGAAGAATCTTTCCCCTGCTGAGCAGAAGAAATGTCATTTTTACCTATAGCAGCCACATTAACCCCTTCACCACCACCACCAACACATCCTTTGCTTTATCAGTAATATTGCTGTCATTATTTTCAGTCACATTTATAGTTCCTGCTGTGTCCTCACTCACTGCTGTCCCCATACACACATCACCTCCAGGCAGACTCTTCTCCTCCATCAGGACAGGACTATCAGCTGAGCAGAGTGAAGGTTGTTCTAATACAGCAACTGGTGAATCATTGCAGGAGACCTCCATGGCTGTCTCCACTTCACATGCTGCAGTGTGCTGATTCCCTCCCCCACCTGCATCAATCAGCCCAGGTGAAGGTGAAACAGGCTCTTTAGAGCTGGCAGCCATCTTGCTTGTAGAACTACAGGTCTCAGCATTAGCAGCAAAATCCATGTCCGGGGTGTTTGATGCAGATCCATCCATATTGCTCTGGTGAGCTAATGACACCTCTGCCAGGGGTTTTCCCTCCATGTCTGCAGAAGGTTTCTCCACAGCAGAGACTCCAACAGGCAGCAGTTTGCAGGGCTCCTTCCCTTCCTGTTCCTCAGCCGGGACACCATCCACCACAGCCGGGACACCATCCACCACAGCCGGGACACCATCCACCACAGCCGGGACACCATCCACCACAGCCGGGACACCATCCACCACAGCCGGGACACCATCCACCACAGCCGGTGGGGCAGACATGTTGGAAGGAGGCAGCATTGTGCACTGGGCTTTTTCCACCAGTGCTGGCTCTGCCGGTCTGTAACCCCTCTGCTCATCCTCTGGGACTTCACCAACAGACCTGTCTGCCCTTAGGGGTGACTCCATCTGTTGGATGAACTTTAGGGTGCCATATTCATTCTCAACCCCCTGGCTGGTTGCCGCTGGCGATTCCCCAGCCTGACATGGGGGGAGAGGTGCAGAGGCAGATGAAGCCGGGTTGTCTGTTACCTGCGGCTGCTGATCCACAGAACTCACTGATGACTGGCTGGCAAATCTTCTGTCATTTTTAAACTTTTCTGCAAAAGCTCCACTTTTATGTTTCAATTTCTCCAAAAATAAAGATTGTTTCTTTACCTTCTCTTCCATCTGCTGTAACTCTGGCTTCATGGCTAAACGATTCTTACTCCAGGCCTGGAAATACTTGGTCCTGAAGTTTTTATGTTCAGCTTTTAAACATTTCAGTTTCTCCTCAGCTCTTCCAATTGCTCGAAAGCGATCAATGATCTTCTGTCTGTAGACATCCACATTCTCACCAGGGCCTGGACCCACAGTCCGATCCTCCACCACCTCCTCCTCCTCACTAGGCCCCGTGTCATCAGGGGGATCCCTCCCTGGGCCTCCCCCAGGATCAGGCATTATTCCTGGGCCAAGCTAACAGGCAAGGCCCAGGCTTGAAAAAAGGCTGGTTCTCAGAGAGCTCTTTGGGTGTGTCCTCCTCCTCCTTCCCACTGACCACCAATGTAAGGAATATTCTTCTCACTGACCACCAATGTAAGGAGCATTCTTTTCACTGACCACCAATGTAAGGAACATTCTTCCCACTGACCACCAATGTAACGAACATTCTTCTCACTGACCACCAATGTAAGGAGCATTCTTCCCACTGACCACCAATGTAAGGAACATTCTTCCAACTGATCACCAATGTAAGGGACATTCTTCTCACTGATCACCAATGTAAGGAACATTCTTCTCACTGATCACCAATGTAAGGAACATTCTTCTCACTGATCACCAATGTAAGGAACATTCTTCCCACTGATCACCAATGTAAGGAACATTCTTCTCACTGATCACCAATGTAAGGAACATTCTTCTCACTGATCACCAATGTAAGGAACATTCTTCCCACTGATCACCAATGTAAGGAACATTCTTCCAACTGACCACCAATGTAAGGAACATTCTTCTCACTGACCACCAATGTAAGGAACATTCTTCTCACTGACCACCAATGAAAGGAACATTCTTCTCACTGACCACCAATGTAGGGGACATTCTTCTCACTGACCACCAATGTAAGGAACATTCTTCCCACTGATCACCAATGGAAGGGACTTTCTTCTCACTGATCACCAATGGAAGGAAAAATCTTCCCACTATTTATTGAATCCATATTGAGCACTATATTTGATTGGCTGCTTCTGCTTGGCACACACGCACAATCACAATCACGCACATGATGATGAAGTCATCATCATGTGCGATTGTGCGTGTGTGTCAGGCCTAAGCAGAAGCAAACAGCCAATCAAATATAGTGCTTAATATGGATTCAATAAATATGCATAGCCATAGATATCATAAATGACTATAGGAGATAACCAGACACTGCGAATGCGACTACAGGAGATAACCAGAGACTGCGAATGCGACTATAGGAAATAATCAGAGACTGCGAATGTGACAATAGGAGATAACCAGAGACTGCGAATGCGACAATAGGAGATAACCAGAGACTGCGAATGCGACAATAGGAGATAACCAGAGACTGCGAATGCGACTACAGGAGATAACCAGAGACTGCGAATGCGACTACAGGAGATAACCAGAGACTGCGAATGCGACTACAGGAGATAACCAGAGACTGCGAATGCGACAATAGGAGATAACCAGAGACTGCGAATGCGACAATAGGAGATAACCAGAGACTGCGAATGCGAATACAGGAGATAACCAGAGACTGCAAATGTGACTACAGGAGATAACCAGAGACTGCGAATGCGACTATAGGAGATAACCAGAGACTGAGAATGCGACTACAGGAGATAACCAGAGACTGCGAATGCGACAATAGGAGATAACCAGAGACTGCGAATGCGACTACAGGAGATAACCAGAGACTGCGAATGCGACTACAGGAGATAACCAGAGACTGCAAATGCGACTACAGGAGATAACCAGAAACTGCGAATGCGACCACAGGAAATAACCAGACTGCAAATGCGACTACAGGAAGTAACCAGAGACTGTGAATGCAACTACAGGAAAAAAACGGAGACTGCGAATGCAACTACAGGAAATAACCAGACTGCGAATGCGACTACAGGAGATAACCAGAGACTGGGGATGCGACTACAGGAAATAACCAGACTGCAAATGCGACTACAGGAGATAACCAGAGACTGCGAATGCAACTACAGGACTGCGAATGCGACTATCGGAGATGACCAGACTGCGAATGCGACTACAGGAAGTAACCAGAGACTGCGAATGACCAGACTGCGAATGCGACTACAGGAGATGACCAGAGACTGGGGATGCGACTACAGGAAATAACCAGACTGCGAATGCGACTACAGGAGATAACCAGAGACTGCGAATGCAACTACAGGAAATAACCAGACTGCGAATGTGACTACAGGAGATAACCAGAGACTGCGAATGCAACTACAGGACTGCGAATGCGACTATAGGAAATAACCAGACTGCGAATACGGCTACAGGAAGTAACCAGAGACTGCGAAAGCAACTACAGGAAATAACCAGACTGTGAATGCGAGTACAGGAGATAATCAGAGACTGCGATTGCGACTACAGGAAATAACCAGTCTGCGAACGAATGCGACTACAGGAACTAACCAGAGACTGCGAATGCGACTACAGGAAATAACCAGAGACTGCGAATGCGACTACAGGAAATAACCAGAGACTGCGAATGCGACTACAGGAGATAACCAGACTGCGAATGTGACTACAGGAGATAACCAGACTGCGAATGCGACTATAGGAGATGACCAGACTGCGAATGCGACTATAGGAGATGACCAGACTGCGAATGCGACTACAGGAAGTAACCAGAGACTGCAAATGCAACTACAGGAAATAACCAGACTGCGAATGCGACTACAGGAGATAATCAGAGACTGCGATTGCGACTACAGGAAATAACCAGACTGCGAATGCGACTACAGGAAATAACCAGAGACTGTGAATGCGACTACAGGAAATAACCAGACTGCGAATGCGACTACAGGAGATAACCAGACTGCGAATGCGACTATAGGAGATAACCAGACACTGCGAATGCGAATACAGGAGATAACCAGAGACTGCAAATGTGACTACAGGAGATAACCAGAGACTGCGAATGCGACTATAGGAGATAACCAGAGACTGAGAATGCGACTACAGGAGATAACCAGAGACTGCGAATGCGACAATAGGAGATAACCAGAGACTGCGAATGCGACTACAGGAGATAACCAGAGACTGCGAATGCGACTACAGGAGATAACCAGAGACTGCAAATGCGACTACAGGAGATAACCAGAAACTGCGAATGCGACCACAGGAAATAACCAGACTGCAAATGCGACTACAGGAAGTAACCAGAGACTGTGAATGCAACTACAGGAAAAAAACGGAGACTGCGAATGCAACTACAGGAAATAACCAGACTGCGAATGCGACTACAGGAGATAACCAGAGACTGGGGATGCGACTACAGGAAATAACCAGACTGCAAATGCGACTACAGGAGATAACCAGAGACTGCGAATGCAACTACAGGACTGCGAATGCGACTATCGGAGATGACCAGACTGCGAATGCGACTACAGGAAGTAACCAGAGACTGCGAATGACCAGACTGCGAATGCGACTACAGGAGATGACCAGAGACTGGGGATGCGACTACAGGAAATAACCAGACTGCGAATGCGACTACAGGAGATAACCAGAGACTGCGAATGCAACTACAGGAAATAACCAGACTGCGAATGTGACTACAGGAGATAACCAGAGACTGCGAATGCAACTACAGGACTGCGAATGCGACTATAGGAAATAACCAGACTGCGAATACGGCTACAGGAAGTAACCAGAGACTGCGAAAGCAACTACAGGAAATAACCAGACTGTGAATGCGAGTACAGGAGATAATCAGAGACTGCGATTGCGACTACAGGAAATAACCAGTCTGCGAACGAATGCGACTACAGGAACTAACCAGAGACTGCGAATGCGACTACAGGAAATAACCAGAGACTGCGAATGCGACTACAGGAAATAACCAGAGACTGCGAATGCGACTACAGGAGATAACCAGACTGCGAATGTGACTACAGGAGATAACCAGACTGCGAATGCGACTATAGGAGATGACCAGACTGCGAATGCGACTATAGGAGATGACCAGACTGCGAATGCGACTACAGGAAGTAACCAGAGACTGCAAATGCAACTACAGGAAATAACCAGACTGCGAATGCGACTACAGGAGATAATCAGAGACTGCGATTGCGACTACAGGAAATAACCAGACTGCGAATGCGACTACAGGAAATAACCAGAGACTGTGAATGCGACTACAGGAAATAACCAGACTGCGAATGCGACTACAGGAGATAACCAGACTGCGAATGCGACTATAGGAGATGACCAGACTGCGAATGCGACTACAGGAAGTAACCAGAGACTGCAAATGCAATTACAGGAAATAACCAGACTGCGAATGCAACTACAGGAGATAATCAGAGACTGCGAATGCGACTACAGGAGATAACCAGAGACTGCGAATGCGACTACAGGAGATAACCAGACTGCGAATGCGACTACAGGAAGTAACCAGAGACTGTGAATGCAACTACAGGAAAAAAAACAGACTGAGAATGCAACTACAGGAAATGACCAGACTGCGAATGCGACTACAGGAAATGACCAGACTGCGAATGCGACTACAGGAGATAACCAGAGACTGCGAATGCGACTACAGGAGATAACCAGAAACTGCGAATGCGACTACAGGAAATAACCAGACTGCAAATGCGAATACAGGAGATAACCAGAGACTGTGAATGCAACTACAGGACTGCGAATGCGATTACAGGAAATAACCAGACCTCGAATGCGACTACAGGAGATAACCAGAGACTGGTGATGCGACTACAGGAAATAACCAGATTGCGAATGCGACTACAGGAGATAACCAGAAACTACGAATGCAACTACAGGATTGCGAATGCGACTATAGGAGATGACCAGACTGCGAATGCGACTACAGGAAGTAACCAAAGACTGCGAATGACCAGACTGCGAATGCGACTAAAGGAGATGACCAGAAACTGGGGATGCGACTACAGGAAATAACTGCGAATGTAAGGAGCATTCTTCCCACTGATCACCAATGTAAGGAACATTCTTCCCACTAATCACCAATGTAAGGGACATTCTTCTCACTGATCACCAATGTAAGGAACATTCTTCCCAATGATCACCAATGTAAGGAACATTCTTCTCACTGATCACCAATGTAAGGAGCATTCTTCTCACTGATCTCCAATGTAAGGAGCATTCTTCCCACTGATCACCAATGTAAGGGACATTCTTCTCACTGATCACCAATGTAAGGAACATTCTTCTCACTGATCACCAATTGAAGGAAAAAACTTCCCACTATTTATTGAATCCATATTGAGCACAATATTTGATTGGCTGCTTCTGCTTGGCATACACGCACAATCACAATCACGCACATGATGATGAAGTCATCATCATGTGCGATTGTGCGTGTGTGCCAGACCTAAGCAGAAGCAAACAGTCAATCAAATATAGTGCTTAATATGGATTCAATAAATATGCATAGCCATAGATATCATAAATGACTATAGGAGATAACCAGACACTGCGAATGCGACAATAGGAGATAACCAGAGACTGCGAATGCGACTACAGGAGAAAACCAGAGACTGCGAATGCGAATACAGGAAGTAACCAGACTGCGAATGGGACTACAGGAGATAACCCGAGACTGGGGAAGCGACTACAGGAAATAACCAGAGAGCAAATGCGACTACAGGAGATAACCAGAGACTGCGAATGCAACTACAGGACTGCGAATGTGACTATAGGAGATGACCAGACTGCGAATGCGACTACAGGAAGTAACCAGAGACTGCGAATGACCAGACTGCGAAAGCGACTACAGGAGATGACCAGAGACTGGGGATGCGACTACAGGAAATAACCAGACTGCGAATGCTACTACAGGAGATAACCAGAGACTGCGAATGCAACTACAGGAAATAACCAGACTGCGAATGCGACTACAGGAGATAACTAGAGACTGCGAATGCAACTACAGGACTGCAAATGTGACTATAGGAGTTGACCAGACTGCGAATGCGACTACAGGAAGTAACCAGAGACTGCGAATGCAACCAAAGGAAATAAACAGACTGTGAATGCGACTACAGGAGATAATCAGAGACTGCGATTGCGACTACAGGAAATAACCAGACTGCGAATGCGACTACAGGAGATAACCAGAGACTGCGAATGCGACTACAGGAAATAACCAGACTGCGAATGCGACTACAGGAACTAACCAGAGACTGCGAATGTGACTACAGGAAATAACCAGACTGCGAATGCGACTACAGGAAATAACCAGAGACTGCGAATGCGACTACAGGAAATAACCAGAGACTGCAAATGCGACTACAGGAAATAACCAGACTGCGAATGTGACTACAGGAGATAACCAGACTGTGAATGCGACTATAGGAGATGACCAGACTGCGAATGCGACTATAGGAGATGACCAGACTGCGAATGCAACTACAGGAAATAACCAGAGACTGCAAATGCAACTACAGGAAATAACCAGACTGCGAATGCGACTACAGGAGATAATCAGAGACTGCGATTGCGACTACAGGAAATAACCAGAGACTGCGAATGCAACTACAGGACTGCAAATGTGACTATAGGAGATGACCAGACTGCGAATGCGACTACAGGAAGTAACCAGAGACTGCGAATGACCAGACTGCAAAAGCGACTACAGGAGATGACCAGAGACTGAAGATGCGACTACAGGAAATAACCAGACTGCGAATGCGACTACAGGAGATAACCAGAGACTGCGAATGCAACTACAGGAAATAACTAGACTGTGAATGCGACTACAGGAGATAACCACACTGCGAATGCAACTACAGGACTGCGAATATGACTATAGGAGATGACCAGACTGCAAATGCGGCTACAGGAAGTAACCAGAGACTGCGAATGCAACCAAAGGAAATAACCAGACTGTGAATGCGACTACAGGAGATAATCAGAGACTGCGATTGCGACTACAGGAAATAACCAGACTGCGAATGCGACTACAGGAGATAACCAGAGACTGCGAATGTGACTACAGGAAATAACCAGACTGCGAATGCGACTACAGGAACTAACCAGAGACTGCGAATGCGACTACAGGAAATAACCAGACTGCGAATGCGACTACAGGAACTAACCAGAGACTGCGAATGTGACTACAGGAAATAACCAGATTGCGAATGCGACTACAGGAAATAACCAGAGACTGCGAATGCGACTACAGGAAATAACCAGAGACTGCGAATGCGACTACAGGAAATAACCAGAGACTGCGAATGCGACTACAGGAAATAACCAGACTGGGAATGTGACTACAGGAGATAACCAGACTGTGAATGCGACTATAGGAGATGACCAGACTGCGAATGCGACTATAGGAGATGACCAGACTGCGAATGCAACTACAGGAAATAACCAGAGACTGCAAATGCAACTACAGGAAATAACCAGACTGCGAATACGACTACAGGAGTTAATCAGAGACTGCGATTGCGACTACAGGAAATAACCAGACAGCGAATGCGACTACAGGAGATAACCAGAGACTGCGAATGCGACTACAGGAAATAACCAGACTGCGAATGCAACTACAGGAACTAACCAGAGACTGCGAATGTGACTACAGGAAATAACCAGAGACTGCGAATGCGACTACAGGAAATAACCAGAGACTACGAATGCGACTACAGGAAATAACCAGACTGCGAATGTGACTACAGGAGATAACCAGACTGCGAATGCGACTATAGGAGATGACCAGACTGCGAATGCGACTATAGGAGATGACGAGACTGCGATTGCGACTACAGGAAGTAACCAGAGACTGCAAATGCAAATACACGAAATAACCAGACTGCGAATGCGACTACAGGAGATAATCAGAGACTGCGATTGCGACTACAGGAAATAACTAGACTGCGAATGCGACTACAGGAACTAACCAGAGACTGCGAATGTGACTACAGGAAATAACCAGACTGCGAATGCGACTACAGGAAATAACCAGACTGCGAATGCGACTATAGGAAATAACCAGAGACTGCGAATGCGACTACAGGAAATAACCAGACTGCGAATGCGACTACAGGAGATAACCAGAGACTGGGGATGCGACTACAGGAAATAACCAGACTGCGAATGCGACTACAGGAGATAACCAGAGACTGGGGATGCAACTACAGGAAATAACCAGACTGCGAATGCGACTACAGGAGATAACCAGAGACTGCGAATGCAACTACAGGACTGCGAATGCGACTATAGGAGATGACCAGACTGCGAATGCGGCTACAGGAAGTAACCAGAGACTGCGAATGCAACTACAGGAAATAACCAGACTGCGAATGCGACTACAGGAGATAATCAGAGACTGCGATTGCGACTATAGGAAATAACCAGACTGCGAATGCGACTACAGGAGATAACCAGAGATTGCGAATGTGACTACAGGAAATAACCAGACTGCGAATGTGACTACAGGAAATAACCAGACTGCAAATGCGACTACAGGAACTAACCAGAGACTGCGAATGTGACTACAGGAACTAACCAGACTGCGAATGCGACTACAGGAACTAACCAGAGACTGCGAATGTGACTACAGGAAATAACCAGACTGCGAATGCGACTACAGGAAATAACCAGAGACTGCGAATGCGACTACAGGAAATAACCAGAGACTGCGAATGCGACTACAGGAAATAACCAGACTGCGAATGTGACTACAGGAGATGACCAGACTGTGAATGCGACTATAGGAGATGACCAGACTGCGAATGCAACTACAGGAAATAACCAGAGACTGCAAATGCAACTACAGGAAATAACCAGACTGCGAATGCGACTACAGAAGATAACCAGAGACTGCGAATGCGACTACAGGAAATAACCAGACTGCGAATGCGACTACAGGAAATAACCAGACTGCGAATGCGACTACAGGAAATAACCAGAGACTGCGAATGCGACTACAGGAAATAACCAGAGACTGCGAATGCGACTACAGGAAATAACCAGACTGCGAATGTGACTACAGGAGATAACCAGACTGCGAATGCGACTATAGGAGATGACCAGACTGTGAATGCGACTATAGGAGATGACGAGACTGCGATTGCGACTACAGGAAGTAACCAGAGACTGCAAATGCAAATACACGAAATAACCAGACTGCGAATGCGACTACAGGAGATAATCAGAGACTGCGATTGCGACTACAGGAAATAACCAGACTGCGAATGCGACTACAGGAACTAACCAGAGACTGCGAATGTGACTACAGGAAATAACCAGACTGCGAATGCGACTACAGGAAATAACCAGAGACTGCGAATGCGACTACAGGAAATAACCAGAGACTGCGAATGTGACTACAGGAAATAACCAGACTGCGAATGCGACTACAGGAGATAACCAGAGACTGGGGATGCGACTACAGGAAATAACCAGACTGCGAATGCTACTACAGGAGATAACCAGAGACTGGGGATGCGACTACAGGAAATAACCAGACTGCGAATGCGACTACAGGAGATAACCAGAGACTGGGGATGCAACTACAGGAAATAACCAGACTGCGAATGCGACTACAGGAGATAACCAGAGACTGCGAATGCAACTACAGGACTGCGAATGCGACTATAGGAGATGACCAGACTGCGAATGCGGCTACAGGAAGTAACCAGAGACTGCGAATGCAACTACAGGAAATAACCAGACTGCGAATGCGACTACAGGAGATAACCAGAGATTGCGAATGTGACTACAGGAAATAACCAGACTGCGAATGTAACTACAGGAAATAACCAGAGACTGCGAATGCGACTACAGGAAATAACCAGAGACTGCGAATGCGACTACAGGAAATAACCCGACTGCGAATGTGACTACAGGAGATAACCAGACTGCGAATGCGACTATAGGAGATGACCAGACTGCGAATGCGACTATAGGAGATGACAAGACTGCGAATGCGGCTACAGGAAGTAACCAGAGACTGCGAATGCAACTACAGGAAATAACCAGACTGCGAATGCGACTACAGGAGATAATCAGAGACTGCGATTGCCACTACAGGAAATAACCAGACTGCGAATGCGACTACAGGAACTAACCAAAGACTGCGAATGTGACTACAGGAAATAACCAGACTGCGAATTCGACTACAGGAAATAACCAGAGACTGCGAATGCGACTACAGGAAATAACCAGAGACTGCGAATGCAACTACAGGAAATAACCAGACTGCGAATGCGACTATAGGAGATGACCAGACTGCGAATGCGACTATAGGAGATGACCAGACTGCGAATGCGACTACAGAAAGTAACCAGTGACTGCAAATGCGACTACAGGAAATAACCAGACTGCGAATGCAACTACAGGAGAAAACCAGGGAATGCGAATGCGACTACAGGAGATAACCAGACTGCGAATGCGACTACAGGAAGTAACCAGAGACTGCGAATGCGACTACAGGAAATGACCAGACTGCGAATGCGACTACAGGAGATAACCAGAGACTGTGGATGCGACTACAGGAAATAACCAGACTGCAAACGCGAATACAGGAGATAACCGGAGACTGCGAATGCAACTACAGGACTGCGAATGCGACTACAGGAGATAACCAGACTGCGAATGCGACAACAGGAGATAACCAGAGACTGGGGATGCGACTACAGGAAATAACCAGACTGCGAATGCGACTACAGGAGATAACCAGAGACTGCGAATGCAACTACAGGACTGCGAATGCGACTATAGGAGATGACCGGACTGCGAATGCGACTACAGGAAGTAACCAGAGACTGCGAATGACCAGACTGCGAATGCGACTACAGGAGATAACCAGGGACTGGGGATGCAACTACAGGAAATAACCAGACTGCAAATGTAAGGAGCATTCTTCTCACTGACCACCAATATAAGGAACATTCTTCTCACTGATTACCAATGTAAGGAACATTCTTCACACTGACCACCAATGTAAGGAACATTCTTCTCACTGACCACCAATGTAAGGAACATTCTTCTCACTGACCACCAATGTAAGGAACATTCTTCTCACTGACCACCAATGTAAGGAACATTCTTCTCACTGATCACCAATGTAAGGAACATTCTTCCCACTGACCACCAATGTAAGGAACATTCTTCTCACTGACCACCAATGTAAGGAACATTCTTCTCACTGACCACCAATGTAAGGAACATTCTTCTCACTGACCACCAATGTAAGGAACATTCTTCCCACTGACCACCAATGTAAGGAACATTCTTCTCATTGACCACCAATGTAAGGAGCATTCTTCTCACTGACCACCAATGTAAGAAACATTCTTCCCAATGATCACCAATGTAAGGAACATTCT
This sequence comes from Aquarana catesbeiana, assembly GCF_042186555.1. Classification (NCBI taxonomy): domain Eukaryota; kingdom Metazoa; phylum Chordata; class Amphibia; order Anura; family Ranidae; genus Aquarana; species Aquarana catesbeiana. The sequence goes on along the minus strand of NC_133335.1, from coordinate 173,695,599 downwards.
TCCCACTGATCTCCAATGTAAGGAACATTCTTCCCACTGATCAACAATGTAAGGAACATTCTTCCCACTGACCACCAATGTAAGGAACATTCTTCCCACTGATCACCAATGTAAGGAACATTCTTCTCACTGACCACCAATGTAAGGAACATTCTTCTCACTGACCACCAATGTAAGGAACATTCTTCTCACTGACCACCAATGTAAGGAACATTCTTCTCACTGATCACCAATGTAAGGAACATTCTTCCCACTGACCACCAATGTAAGGAACATTCTTCTCATTGACCACCAATGTAAGGAAAATTCTTCTCACTGATCACCAATGTAAGGAACATTCTTCTCACTGAGCACCAATGTAAGGAACATTCTTCCCACTGACCACCAATGTAAGGAACATTCTTCTCATTGACCACCAATGTAAGGAGCATTCTTCTCACTGACCACCAATGTAAGGAACATTCTTCCCACTGACCACCAATGTAAGGGACATTCTTCTCACTGATCACCAATGTAAGAAACATTCTTCCCAATGATCACCAATGTAAGGAACATTCTTCCCACTGATCACCAATGTAAGGAACATTCTTCCCACTGATCACCAATGTAAGGAACATTCTTCCCACTGATCACCAATGTAAGGAACATTCTTCCCACTGACCACCAATGTAAGGAACATTCTTCCCACTGACCACCAATGTAAGGAACATTCTTCCCACTGACCACCAATGTAAGGAACATTCTTCCCACTGATCACCAATGGAAGGAAAAATCTTCCCACTATTTATTGAATCCATATTGAGCACTGTATTTGATTGGCTCCTTGGCACACACGCACAATCACAATCACGCACATGATGATGAAGTCATCATCATGTGCGATTGTGCGCGTGTGCCAGGCCTAAGCAAAAGCAAACAGCCAATCAAATATAATGCTTAATATGGATTCAATAAATATGCATAGCCATAGATATCATAAATGACTATAGGAGATAACCAGACACTGCGAATGTGACCATAGGAGATAACCAGAGACTGAAAATGCGACTATAGGAGATAACCAGAGACTGCGAATGCGACTATAGGAGATAACCATAGACTGCGAATGCGACAATAGGAGATAACCAGAGACTGCGAATGCGACTATAGGAGATAACCATAGACTGCGAATGCGACAATAGGAGATAACCAGAGACTGCGAATGCGACTACAGGAGATAACCAGACTGCGAATGCGACTACAGGAAGTAACCAGAGACTGTGAATGCAACTACAGGAAAAAAACAGACTGCGAATGCAACTACAGGAAATAAGCAGAGACTGCGAATGCAACTACAGGAAATAACCAGACTGCGAATGCGACTACAGGAGATAACCAGAGACTGGGGATGCAACCACAGGACTGCGAATGCGACTATAGGAGATGACCAGACAGCGAATGAGGCTACAGGAAGTAACCAGAGACTGCAAATGCAACTACAGGAAATAACCAGACTGCGAATGCGACTACAGGAGATAATCAGAGACTGCGATTGTGACTACAGGAAATAACCAGACTGCGAATGCGACTACCGGAGATAACCAGATACTGGGGTTGCGACTACAGGAAATAACCAGACTGCAAATGCGACTACAGGAGATAACCAGAGACTGCGAATGCAACTACAGGACTGCGAATGCGACTATAGGAGATGACAAGACTGCGAATGCGGCTACAGGAAGTAACCAGAGACTGCGAATGCAACTACAGGAAATGACCAGACTGCGAATGCGACTACAGGAGATAATCAGAGACTGCAAATGCAACTACAGGAAATAACCAGACTGCGAATGCGACTACAGGAAGTAACCAGAGACTGCGAATGACCAGACTGCGAATGCGACTACAGGAGATGACCAGAGACTGCGAATGCGACTGCAGGAAATAACCAGAGACTGCGAATGCGACTACAGGAAATAACCAGACTGCGAATGCGACTACAGGAAATAACCAGACTGCGAATGCGACTACAGGAAATAACCAGACTGTGAATGCGACTACAGGAGATAATCAGAGACTGCGATTGCGACTACAGGAAATAACCAGACTGCAAATGCTACTACAGGAGATAACCAGAGACTGGGGATGCGACTACAGGAAATAACCAGACTGCGAATGCGACTACAGGAGATAACCAGAGACTGCAAATGCAACTACAGGACTGCGAATGCGACTATAGGAGATGACCAGACTGCAAATGCGACTACAGGAAGTAACCAGAGACTGCGAATGCAACTACAGGAAATAACCAGACTGCGAATGCGACTACAGGAGATAATCAGAGACTGCGATTGCGACTATAGGAAATAACCAGACTGCGAATGCGACTACAGTAGATAACCAGAGACTGCGAATGTGACTACAGGAAATAACCAGACTGCGAATGTGACTACAGGAATTAACCAGACTGCAATGCGACTAGAGGAAATAACCAGACTGTGAATGCGACTACAGGAGATAATCAGAGACTGCGATTGTGACTACAGGAAATAACCAGACTGCGAATGCGACTACCGGAGATAACCAGAGACTGGGGATGCGACTACAGGAAATAACCAGACTGCAAATGCGACTACAGGAGATAACCAGAGACTGAGAATGCAACTACAGGACTGCGAATGCGACTATAGGAGATGACAAGACTGCGAAAGCGGCTACAGGAAGTAACCAGAGACTGCGAATGCAACTACAGGAAATAACCAGACTGCGAATGCGACTACAGGAGATAATCAGAGACTGCAAATGCAACTACAGGAAATAACCAGACTGCGAATGCGACTACAGGAAGTAACCAGAGACTGCGAATGACCAGACTGCGAATGCGACTACAGAAGATGACTAGAGACTGCGAATGCGACTACAGGAAATAACCAGAGACTGCGAATGCGACTACAGGAAATAACCAGACTGCGAATGCGACTACAGGAACTAACCAGAGACTGCGAATGTGACTACAGGAAATAACCAGACTGCGAATGCGACTACAGGAAATAACCAGACTGTGAATGCGACTACAGGAGATAATCAGAGACTGCGATTGCGACTACAGGAAATAACCAGACTGCGAATGCGACTACAGGAAATAACCAGACTGCGAATGCGACTACAGGAACTAACCAGAGACTGCGAATGTGACTACAGGAAATAACCAGACTGCGAATGCGACTACAGGAAATAACCAGACTGCGAATGCGACTACAGGAGATAATCAGAGACTGCGATTGCGACTACAGGAAATAACCAGACTGCAAATGCTACTACAGGAGATAACCAGAGACTGGGGATGCGACTACAGGAAATAACCAGACTGCGAATGCGACTACAGGAGATAACCAGAGACTGCAAATGCAACTACAGGACTGCGAATGCGACTATAGGAGATGACCAGACTGCAAATGCGACTACAGGAAGTAACCAGAGACTGCGAATGCAACTACAGGAAATAACCAGACTGCGAATGCGACTACAGGAGATAATCAGAGACTGCGATTGCGACTATAGGAAATAACCAGACTGCGAATGCGACTACAGGAGATAACCAGAGACTGCGAATGTGACTACAGGAAATAACCAGACTGCGAATGTGACTACAGGAAATAACCAGAGACTGCGAATGCGACTACAGGAAATAACCAGAGACTGCGAATGCGACCACAGGAAATAACCAGACTGCGAATGTGACTACAGGAGATAACCAGACTGCGAATGCGACTATAGGAGATGACCAGACTGCGAATGCAACTGTAGGAGATGACCAGACTGCGAATGTGACTACAGCAAGTAACCAGAGACTGCAAATGCAACTACAGAAAATAACCAGACTGTGAATGCGACTACAGGAGATAATCAGAGACTGCGATTGCCACTACAGGAAATAACCAGACTGCGAATGCGACTACAGGAACTAACCAAAGACTACGAATGTGACTACAGGAAATAACCAGACTGCGAATGCGACTACAGGAAATAACCAGAGACTGCGAATGCGACTACAGGAAATAACCAGAGACTGCGAATGCGACTACAGGAAATAACCAGACTGCGAATGCGACTATAGGAGACAACCATAGACTGCGAATGCGACTATAGGAGATGACCAGACTGCGAATGCGACTACAGGAAGTAACCAGAGACTGCAAATGCGACTACAGGAAATAACCAGACTGCGAATGCAACTACAGGAGAAAACCAGAGACTGCGAATGTGACTACAGGAGATAACCAGACTGCGAATGCGACTACAGGAAGTAACCAGAGACTGCGAATGCGACTACAGGAAATGACCAGACTGCGAATGCGACTACAGGAGATAACCAGAGACTGTGGATGCGACTACAGGAAATAACCAGAGTGCAAACGCGAATACAGGAGATAACCAGAGACTGCGAATGCAACTACAGGACTGCGAATGCGACTACAGGAGATAACCAAACTGCGAATGCGACTACAGGAGATAACCAGAGACTGGGGATGCGACTACAGGAAATAACCAGACTGCGAATGCGACTACAGGAGATAACCAGAGACTGCGAATGCAACTACAGGACTGCGAATGTGACTGTAGGAGATGACCAGACTGCGAATGCGACTACAGGAAGTAACCAGAGACTGGGGATGCGACTACAGGAAATAACCAGACTGCAAATGTAAGGAGCATTCTTCCCACTGATCACCAATGTAAGGAACATTCTTCCCACTGACCACCAATGTAAGGAACATTCTTCTCACTGACCACCAATGTAAGGAACATTCTTCTCACTGACCACCAATGTAAGGAACATTCTTCTCACTGACCACCAATGTAAGGAACATTCTTCCCACTGACCACCAATGTAAGGAACATTCTTCTCATTGACCACCAATGTAAGGACCATTCTTCTCACTGACCACCAATGTAAGGAACATTCTTCCCACTGACCACCAATGTAAGGGACATTCTTCTCACTGATCAACAATGTAAGGAACATTCTTCTCACTGATCACCAATGTAAGGAACATTCTTCCCACTGACCACCAATGTAAGGAACATTCTTCTCACTGACCACCAATGTAAGGAACATTCTTCTCACTGACCACCAATGTAAGGAACATTCTTCTCACTGACCACCAATGTAAGGAACATTCTTCCCACTGACCACCAATGTAAGGAACATTCTTCTCATTGACCACCAATGTAAGGACCATTCTTCTCACTGACCACCAATGTAAGGAACATTCTTCCCACTGATCACCAATGTAAGGGACATTCTTCTCACTGATCAACAATGTAAGGAACATTCTTCTCACTGATCACCAATGTAAGGAACATTCTTCCCACTGACCACCAATGTAAGGAACATTCTTCTCACTGACCACCAATGTAAGGAACATTCTTCTCACTGACCACCAATGTAAGGAACATTCTTCTCACTGACCACCAATGTAAGGAACATTCTTCCCACTGACCACCAATGTAAGGAACATTCTTCTCATTGACCACCAATGTAAGGACCATTCTTCTCACTGACCACCAATGTAAGGAACATTCTTCCCACTGACCACCAATGTAAGGAACATTCTTCCCACTGACCACCAATGTAAGGGACATTCTTCTCACTGATCACCAATGTAAGAAACATTCTTCCCAATGATCACCAATGTAAGGAACATTCTTCCCACTAATCACCAATGTAAGGAACATTCTTCCCACTGACCACCAATGTAAGGAACATTCTTCCCACTGACCACCAATATAAGGAACATTCTTCCCACTGATCAACAATGTAAGGAACATTCTTCCCACTGACCACCAATGTAAGGAACATTCTTCTCACTGACCACCAATGTAAGGGACATTCTTCTCACTGATCACCAATGTAAGGAACATTCTTCCCACTGACCACCAATGTAAGGAACATTCTTCCCACTGATCACCAATGGAAGGAAAAATCTTCCCACTATTTATTGAATCCATATTGAGCACTATATTTGATTGGCTGCTTGGCACACACGCACAATCACAATCACGCACATCATGATGAAGTCATCATCATGTACGATTGTGCGTGTGTGCCAGGCCTAAGCAGAAGCAAACAGCCAATCAAATATAGTGCTTAATATGGATTCAATAAATATGCATAGCCATAGATATCATAAATGACTATAGGAGATAACCAGACACTGCGAATGCGACAATAGGAAATAACCAGAGACTGCGAATGCGACTACAGGAGATAACCAGAGACTGCGAATGCGACAATAGGAGATAACCAGAGACTGCGAATGCGACTACAGGAGATAACCAGAGACTGCGAATGCGACTACAGGAGATAACCAGAGACTGTGAATGCGACTACAGGAGATAACCAGAGACTGCGAATGCGACAATAGGAGATAACCAGAGACTGCGAATGCGACTACAGGAGATAACCAGAGACTGCGAATGCGACTACAGGAGATAATCAGAGACTGCGATTGCCACTACAGGAAATAACCAGACTGCGAATGCGACTACAGGAACTAACCAAAGACTACGAATGTGACTACAGGAAATAACCAGACTGCGAATGCGACTACAGGAAATAACCAGAGACTGCGAATGCGACTACAGGAAATAACCAGAGACTGCGAATGCGACTACAGGAAATAACCAGACTGCGAATGCGACTATAGGAGACAACCATAGACTGCGAATGCGACTATAGGAGATGACCAGACTGCGAATGCGACTACAGGAAGTAACCAGAGACTGCAAATGCGACTACAGGAAATAACCAGACTGCGAATGCAACTACAGGAGAAAACCAGAGACTGCGAATGTGACTACAGGAGATAACCAGACTGCGAATGCGACTACAGGAAGTAACCAGAGACTGCGAATGCGACTACAGGAAATGACCAGACTGCGAATGCGACTACAGGAGATAACCAGAGACTGTGGATGCGACTACAGGAAATAACCAGAGTGCAAACGCGAATACAGGAGATAACCAGAGACTGCGAATGCAACTACAGGACTGCGAATGCGACTACAGGAGATAACCAAACTGCGAATGCGACTACAGGAGATAACCAGAGACTGGGGATGCGACTACAGGAAATAACCAGACTGCGAATGCGACTACAGGAGATAACCAGAGACTGCGAATGCAACTACAGGACTGCGAATGTGACTGTAGGAGATGACCAGACTGCGAATGCGACTACAGGAAGTAACCAGAGACTGGGGATGCGACTACAGGAAATAACCAGACTGCAAATGTAAGGAGCATTCTTCCCACTGATCACCAATGTAAGGAACATTCTTCCCACTGACCACCAATGTAAGGAACATTCTTCTCACTGACCACCAATGTAAGGAACATTCTTCTCACTGACCACCAATGTAAGGAACATTCTTCTCACTGACCACCAATGTAAGGAACATTCTTCCCACTGACCACCAATGTAAGGAACATTCTTCTCATTGACCACCAATGTAAGGACCATTCTTCTCACTGACCACCAATGTAAGGAACATTCTTCCCACTGACCACCAATGTAAGGGACATTCTTCTCACTGATCAACAATGTAAGGAACATTCTTCTCACTGATCACCAATGTAAGGAACATTCTTCCCACTGACCACCAATGTAAGGAACATTCTTCTCACTGACCACCAATGTAAGGAACATTCTTCTCACTGACCACCAATGTAAGGAACATTCTTCTCACTGACCACCAATGTAAGGAACATTCTTCCCACTGACCACCAATGTAAGGAACATTCTTCTCATTGACCACCAATGTAAGGACCATTCTTCTCACTGACCACCAATGTAAGGAACATTCTTCCCACTGATCACCAATGTAAGGGACATTCTTCTCACTGATCAACAATGTAAGGAACATTCTTCTCACTGATCACCAATGTAAGGAACCTTCTTCCCACTGACCACCAATGTAAGGAACATTCTTCTCACTGACCACCAATGTAAGGAACATTCTTCTCACTGACCACCAATGTAAGGAACATTCTTCTCACTGACCACCAATGTAAGGAACATTCTTCCCACTGACCACCAATGTAAGGAACATTCTTCTCATTGACCACCAATGTAAGGACCATTCTTCTCACTGACCACCAATGTAAGGAACATTCTTCCCACTGACCACCAATGTAAGGGACATTCTTCTCACTGATCACCAATGTAAGAAACATTCTTCCCAATGATCACCAATGTAAGGAACATTCTTCCCACTAATCACCAATGTAAGGAACATTCTTCCCACTGACCACCAATGTAAGGAACATTCTTCCCACTGATCACCAATGTAAGGAACATTCTTCCCACTGACCACCAATATAAGGAACATTCTTCCCACTGATCAACAATGTAAGGAACATTCTTCCCACTGACCACCAATGTAAGGAACATTCTTCTCACTGACCACCAATGTAAGGGACATTCTTCTCACTGATCACCAATGTAAGGAACATTCTTCCCACTGACCACCAATGTAAGGAACATTCTTCCCACTGATCACCAATGGAAGGAAAAATCTTCCCACTATTTATTGAATCCATATTGAGCACTATATTTGATTGGCTGCTTGGCACACACGCACAATCACAATCACGCACATGATGATGAAGTCATCATCATGTACGATTGTGCGTGTGTGCCAGGCCTAAGCAGAAGCAAACAGCCAATCAAATATAGTGCTTAATATGGATTCAATAAATATGCATAGCCATAGATATCATAAATGACTATAGGAGATAACCAGACACTGCGAATGCGACAATAGGAAATAACCAGAGACTGCGAATGCGACTACAGGAGATAACCAGAGACTGCGAATGCGACAATAGGAGATAACCAGAGACTGCGAATGCGACTACAGGAGATAACCAGAGACTGCGAATGCGACTACAGGAGATAACCAGAGACTGTGAATGCGACTACAGGAGATAACCAGAGACTGCGAATGCGACAACAGGAGATAACCAGAGACTGCGAATGCGACTACAGGAGATAACCAGAGACTGCGAATGCGACTACAGGAGATAACCAGAGACTGCGAATGCGACAATTGGAGATAACCAGAGACTGCGAATGCGACAATAGGAGATAACCAGAGACTGTGAATGCGAATAGAGGAGATAACCAGAGACTGCGAATGCGACTACAGGAGATAACCAGAGACTGCGAATGCGACTACAGGAGATAACCAGAGACTGCGAATGCAACTATAGGAGATAACCAGAGACTGAGAATGCGACTACAGGAGATAAACAGAGACTGCGAATGCGACAATAGGAGATAACCAGAGACTGCGAATGCGACTACAGGAGATAACCAGAGACTAGGAATGCGACTACAGGAGATAACCAGAGACTGCAAATGCGACTACAGGAGATAACCAGAAACTGCGAATGCGACCACAGGAGATAACCAGACTGCGAATGCGACTACAGGAAGTAACCAGAGACTGGAGATGCAACTACAGGAATTAACTAGACTGCAAATGCGACTACAGGAGATAACCAGAGACTGCGAATGCAACTACAGGACTGCGAATGCGACTATTGGAGATGACCAGACTGCGAATGTGACTACAGGAAGTAACCAGAGACTGCGAATGACCAGACTGCGAATGCGACTACAGGAGATGACCAGAGACTGGGGATGCGACTACAGGAAATAACCAGACTGCGAATGCGACTACAGGAGATAACCAGACACTGCGAATGCGACTACAGGAGATAACCAGAGACTGCGAATGCGACTACAGGAGATAACCAGAGACTGCGAATGCGACAATAGGAGATAACCAGAGACTGCGAATGCGAATAGAGGAGATAACCAGAGACTGCGAATGCGACTACAGGAGATAACCAGAGACTGCGAATGCGACTACAGGAGATAACCAGAGACTGCGAATGTGACTACAGGAGATAAACAGAGACTGCGAATGCGACAATTGGAGATAACCAGAGACTGCGAATGCGACAATAGGAGATAACCAGAGACTGCGAATGCGAATAGAGGAGATAACCAGAGACTGCGAATGCGACTACAGGAGATAACCAGAGACTGCGATTGCGACTACAGGAAATAACCAGTCTGCGAACGAATGCGACTACAGGAACTAACCAGAGACTGCGAATGCGACTACAGGAAATAACCAGAGACTGCGAATGCGACTACAGGAAATAACCAGAGACTGCGAATGCGACTACAGGAGATAACCAGACTGCGAATGTGACTACAGGAGATAACCAGACTGCGAATGCGACTATAGGAGATGACCAGACTGCGAATGCGACTATAGGAGATGACCAGACTGCGAATGCGACTACAGGAAGTAACCAGAGACTGCAAATGCAACTACAGGAAATAACCAGACTGCGAATGCGACTACAGGAGATAATCAGAGACTGCGATTGCGACTACAGGAAATAACCAGACTGCGAATGCGACTACAGGAAATAACCAGAGACTGTGAATGCGACTACAGGAAATAACCAGACTGCGAATGCGACTACAGGAGATAACCAGACTGCGAATGCGACTATAGGAGATGACCAGACTGCGAATGCGACTACAGGAAGTAACCAGAGACTGCAAATGCAATTACAGGAAATAACCAGACTGCGAATGCAACTACAGGAGATAATCAGAGACTGCGAATGCGACTACAGGAGATAACCAGAGACTGCGAATGCGACTACAGGAGATAACCAGACTGCGAATGCGACTACAGGAAGTAACCAGAGACTGTGAATGCAACTACAGGAAAAAAAACAGACTGAGAATGCAACTACAGGAAATGACCAGACTGCGAATGCGACTACAGGAAATGACCAGACTGCGAATGCGACTACAGGAGATAACCAGAGACTGCGAATGCGACTACAGGAGATAACCAGAAACTGCGAATGCGACTACAGGAAATAACCAGACTGCAAATGCGAATACAGGAGATAACCAGAGACTGTGAATGCAACTACAGGACTGCGAATGCGATTACAGGAAATAACCAGACCTCGAATGCGACTACAGGAGATAACCAGAGACTGGTGATGCGACTACAGGAAATAACCAGATTGCGAATGCGACTACAGGAGATAACCAGAAACTACGAATGCAACTACAGGATTGCGAATGCGACTATAGGAGATGACCAGACTGCGAATGCGACTACAGGAAGTAACCAAAGACTGCGAATGACCAGACTGCGAATGCGACTAAAGGAGATGACCAGAAACTGGGGATGCGACTACAGGAAATAACTGCGAATGTAAGGAGCATTCTTCCCACTGATCACCAATGTAAGGAACATTCTTCCCACTAATCACCAATGTAAGGGACATTCTTCTCACTGATCACCAATGTAAGGAACATTCTTCCCAATGATCACCAATGTAAGGAACATTCTTCTCACTGATCACCAATGTAAGGAGCATTCTTCTCACTGATCTCCAATGTAAGGAGCATTCTTCCCACTGATCACCAATGTAAGGGACATTCTTCTCACTGATCACCAATGTAAGGAACATTCTTCTCACTGATCACCAATTGAAGGAAAAAACTTCCCACTATTTATTGAATCCATATTGAGCACAATATTTGATTGGCTGCTTCTGCTTGGCATACACGCACAATCACAATCACGCACATGATGATGAAGTCATCATCATGTGCGATTGTGCGTGTGTGCCAGACCTAAGCAGAAGCAAACAGTCAATCAAATATAGTGCTTAATATGGATTCAATAAATATGCATAGCCATAGATATCATAAATGACTATAGGAGATAACCAGAGACTGAGAATGCGACTACAGGAGATAACCAGAGACTGCGAATGCGACAATAGGAGATAACCAGAGACTGCGAATGCGACTACAGGAGAAAACCAGAGACTGCGAATGCGAATACAGGAAGTAACCAGACTGCGAATGGGACTACAGGAGATAACCCGAGACTGGGGAAGCGACTACAGGAAATAACCAGAGTGCAAATGCGACTACAGGAGATAACCAGAGACTGCGAATGCAACTACAGGACTGCGAATGTGACTATAGGAGATGACCAGACTGCGAATGCGACTACAGGAAGTAACCAGAGACTGCGAATGACCAGACTGCGAAAGCGACTACAGGAGATGACCAGAGACTGGGGATGCGACTACAGGAAATAACCAGACTGCGAATGCTACTACAGGAGATAACCAGAGACTGCGAATGCAACTACAGGAAATAACCAGACTGCGAATGCGACTACAGGAGATAACTAGAGACTGCGAATGCAACTACAGGACTGCAAATGTGACTATAGGAGTTGACCAGACTGCGAATGCGACTACAGGAAGTAACCAGAGACTGCGAATGCAACCAAAGGAAATAAACAGACTGTGAATGCGACTACAGGAGATAATCAGAGACTGCGATTGCGACTACAGGAAATAACCAGACTGCGAATGCGACTACAGGAGATAACCAGAGACTGCGAATGCGACTACAGGAAATAACCAGACTGCGAATGCGACTACAGGAACTAACCAGAGACTGCGAATGTGACTACAGGAAATAACCAGACTGCGAATGCGACTACAGGAAATAACCAGAGACTGCGAATGCGACTACAGGAAATAACCAGAGACTGCAAATGCGACTACAGGAAATAACCAGACTGCGAATGTGACTACAGGAGATAACCAGACTGTGAATGCGACTATAGGAGATGACCAGACTGCGAATGCGACTATAGGAGATGACCAGACTGCGAATGCAACTACAGGAAATAACCAGAGACTGCAAATGCAACTACAGGAAATAACCAGACTGCGAATGCGACTACAGGAGATAATCAGAGACTGCGATTGCGACTACAGGAAATAACCAGAGACTGCGAATGCAACTACAGGACTGCAAATGTGACTATAGGAGATGACCAGACTGCGAATGCGACTACAGGAAGTAACCAGAGACTGCGAATGACCAGACTGCAAAAGCGACTACAGGAGATGACCAGAGACTGAAGATGCGACTACAGGAAATAACCAGACTGCGAATGCGACTACAGGAGATAACCAGAGACTGCGAATGCAACTACAGGAAATAACTAGACTGTGAATGCGACTACAGGAGATAACCACACTGCGAATGCAACTACAGGACTGCGAATATGACTATAGGAGATGACCAGACTGCAAATGCGGCTACAGGAAGTAACCAGAGACTGCGAATGCAACCAAAGGAAATAACCAGACTGTGAATGCGACTACAGGAGATAATCAGAGACTGCGATTGCGACTACAGGAAATAACCAGACTGCGAATGCGACTACAGGAGATAACCAGAGACTGCGAATGTGACTACAGGAAATAACCAGACTGCGAATGCGACTACAGGAACTAACCAGAGACTGCGAATGCGACTACAGGAAATAACCAGACTGCGAATGCGACTACAGGAACTAACCAGAGACTGCGAATGTGACTACAGGAAATAACCAGACTGCGAATGCGACTACAGGAAATAACCAGAGACTGCGAATGCGACTACAGGAAATAACCAGAGACTGCGAATGCGACTACAGGAAATAACCAGAGACTGCGAATGCGACTACAGGAAATAACCAGACTGGGAATGTGACTACAGGAGATAACCAGACTGTGAATGCGACTATAGGAGATGACCAGACTGCGAATGCGACTATAGGAGATGACCAGACTGCGAATGCAACTACAGGAAATAACCAGAGACTGCAAATGCAACTACAGGAAATAACCAGACTGCGAATACGACTACAGGAGTTAATCAGAGACTGCGATTGCGACTACAGGAAATAACCAGACAGCGAATGCGACTACAGGAGATAACCAGAGACTGCGAATGCGACTACAGGAAATAACCAGACTGCGAATGCAACTACAGGAACTAACCAGAGACTGCGAATGTGACTACAGGAAATAACCAGAGACTGCGAATGCGACTACAGGAAATAACCAGAGACTACGAATGCGACTACAGGAAATAACCAGACTGCGAATGTGACTACAGGAGATAACCAGACTGCGAATGCGACTATAGGAGATGACCAGACTGCGAATGCGACTATAGGAGATGACGAGACTGCGATTGCGACTACAGGAAGTAACCAGAGACTGCAAATGCAAATACACGAAATAACCAGACTGCGAATGCGACTACAGGAGATAATCAGAGACTGCGATTGCGACTACAGGAAATAACTAGACTGCGAATGCGACTACAGGAACTAACCAGAGACTGCGAATGTGACTACAGGAAATAACCAGACTGCGAATGCGACTACAGGAAATAACCAGACTGCGAATGCGACTATAGGAAATAACCAGAGACTGCGAATGCGACTACAGGAAATAACCAGACTGCGAATGCGACTACAGGAGATAACCAGAGACTGGGGATGCGACTACAGGAAATAACCAGACTGCGAATGCGACTACAGGAGATAACCAGAGACTGGGGATGCAACTACAGGAAATAACCAGACTGCGAATGCGACTACAGGAGATAACCAGAGACTGCGAATGCAACTACAGGACTGCGAATGCGACTATAGGAGATGACCAGACTGCGAATGCGGCTACAGGAAGTAACCAGAGACTGCGAATGCAACTACAGGAAATAACCAGACTGCGAATGCGACTACAGGAGATAATCAGAGACTGCGATTGCGACTATAGGAAATAACCAGACTGCGAATGCGACTACAGGAGATAACCAGAGATTGCGAATGTGACTACAGGAAATAACCAGACTGCGAATGTGACTACAGGAAATAACCAGACTGCAAATGCGACTACAGGAACTAACCAGAGACTGCGAATGTGACTACAGGAACTAACCAGACTGCGAATGCGACTACAGGAACTAACCAGAGACTGCGAATGTGACTACAGGAAATAACCAGACTGCGAATGCGACTACAGGAAATAACCAGAGACTGCGAATGCGACTACAGGAAATAACCAGAGACTGCGAATGCGACTACAGGAAATAACCAGACTGCGAATGTGACTACAGGAGATGACCAGACTGTGAATGCGACTATAGGAGATGACCAGACTGCGAATGCAACTACAGGAAATAACCAGAGACTGCAAATGCAACTACAGGAAATAACCAGACTGCGAATGCGACTACAGAAGATAACCAGAGACTGCGAATGCGACTACAGGAAATAACCAGACTGCGAATGCGACTACAGGAAATAACCAGACTGCGAATGCGACTACAGGAAATAACCAGAGACTGCGAATGCGACTACAGGAAATAACCAGAGACTGCGAATGCGACTACAGGAAATAACCAGACTGCGAATGTGACTACAGGAGATAACCAGACTGCGAATGCGACTATAGGAGATGACCAGACTGTGAATGCGACTATAGGAGATGACGAGACTGCGATTGTGACTACAGGAAGTAACCAGAGACTGCAAATGCAAATACACGAAATAACCAGACTGCGAATGCGACTACAGGAGATAATCAGAGACTGCGATTGCGACTACAGGAAATAACCAGACTGCGAATGCGACTACAGGAACTAACCAGAGACTGCGAATGTGACTACAGGAAATAACCAGACTGCGAATGCGACTACAGGAAATAACCAGAGACTGCGAATGCGACTACAGGAAATAACCAGAGACTGCGAATGTGACTACAGGAAATAACCAGACTGCGAATGCGACTACAGGAGATAACCAGAGACTGGGGATGCGACTACAGGAAATAACCAGACTGCGAATGCTACTACAGGAGATAACCAGAGACTGGGGATGCGACTACAGGAAATAACCAGACTGCGAATGCGACTACAGGAGATAACCAGAGACTGGGGATGCAACTACAGGAAATAACCAGACTGCGAATGCGACTACAGGAGATAACCAGAGACTGCGAATGCAACTACAGGACTGCGAATGCGACTATAGGAGATGACCAGACTGCGAATGCGGCTACAGGAAGTAACCAGAGACTGCGAATGCAACTACAGGAAATAACCAGACTGCGAATGCGACTACAGGAGATAACCAGAGATTGCGAATGTGACTACAGGAAATAACCAGACTGCGAATGTAACTACAGGAAATAACCAGAGACTGCGAATGCGACTACAGGAAATAACCAGAGACTGCGAATGCGACTACAGGAAATAACCCGACTGCGAATGTGACTACAGGAGATAACCAGACTGCGAATGCGACTATAGGAGATGACCAGACTGCGAATGCGACTATAGGAGATGACAAGACTGCGAATGCGGCTACAGGAAGTAACCAGAGACTGCGAATGCAACTACAGGAAATAACCAGACTGCGAATGCGACTACAGGAGATAATCAGAGACTGCGATTGCCACTACAGGAAATAACCAGACTGCGAATGCGACTACAGGAACTAACCAAAGACTGCGAATGTGACTACAGGAAATAACCAGACTGCGAATGCGACTACAGGAAATAACCAGAGACTGTGAATGCGACTACAGGAAATAACCAGAGACAGCGAATGTGACTACAGGAAATAACCAGACTGCGAATGCGACTACAGGAGATAACCAGACTGCGAATGCGACAATAGGAGATAACCAGACACTGCGAATGTGACCATAGGAGATAACCAGAGACTGAAAATGCGACTATAGGAGATAACCAGAGACTGCGAATGCGACTATAGGAGATAACCATAGACTGCGAATGCGACAATAGGAGATAACCAGAGACTGCGAATGCGACTACAGGAGATAACCAGAGACTGCGAATGCGACTACAGGAGATAACCAGACTGCGAATGCGACTACAGGAAGTAACCAGAGACTGTGAATGCAACTACAGGAAAAAAACAGACTGCGAATGCAACTACAGGAAATAAGCAGAGACTGCGAATGCAACTACAGGAAATAACCAGACTGCGAATGCGACAACAGGAGATAACCAGAGACTGGGGATGCAACCAAAGGACTGCGAATGCGACTATAGGAGATGACCAGACAGCGAATGAGGCTACAGGAAGTAACCAGAGACTGCGAATGCAACTACAGGAAATAACCAGACTGCGAATGCGACTACAGGAGATAATCAGAGACTGCGATTGTGACTACAGGAAATAACCAGACTGCGAATGCGACTACCGGAGATAACCAGAGACTGGGGATGCGACTTCAGGAAATAACCAGACTGCAAATGCGACTACAGGAGATAACCAGAGACTGCGAATGCAACTACAGGACTGCGCATGCGACTATAGGAGATGACAAGACTGCGAATGCGGCTACAGGAAGTAACCAGAGACTGCGAATGCAACTACAGGAAATGACCAGACTGCGAATGCGACTACAGGAGATAATCAGAGACTGCAAATGCAACTACAGGAAATAACCAGACTGCGAATGCGACTACAGGAAGTAACCAGAGACTGCGAATGACCAGACTGCGAATGCGACTACAGGAGATGACCAGGGACTGCGAATGCGACTACAGGAAATAACCAGAGACTGCGAATGCGACTACAGGAAATAACCAGACTGCGAATGCGACTACAGGAAATAACCAGACTGCGAATGCGACTACAGGAAATAACCAGACTGTGAATGCGACTACAGGAGATAATCAGAGACTGCGATTGCGACTACAGGAAATAACCAGACTGCGAATGCGACTACAGGAGATAACCAGAGACTGCGAATGCGACTACAGGAAATAACCAGACTGCGAATGCGACTACAGGAACTAACCAGAGACTGCGAATGTGACTACAGGAAATAACCAGACTGCGAATGCGACTACAGGAAATAACCAGACTGCGAATGCGACTACAGGAGATAATCAGAGACTGCGATTGCGACTACAGGAAATAACCAGACTGCAAATGCTACTACAGGAGATAACCAGAGACTGGGGATGCGACTACAGGAAATAACCAGACTGCGAATGCGACTACAGGAGATAACCAGAGACTGCAAATGCAACTACAGGACTGCGAATGCGACTATAGGAGATGACCAGACTGCAAATGCGACTACAGGAAGTAACCAGAGACTGCGAATGCAACTACAGGAAATAACCAGACTGCGAATGCGACTACAGGAGATAATCAGAGACTGCGATTGCGACTATAGGAAATAACCAGACTGCGAATGCGACTACAGTAGATAACCAGAGACTGCGAATGTGACTACAGGAAATAACCAGACTGCGAATGTGACTACAGGAATTAACCAGACTGCGAATGCGACTACAGGAAATAACCAGACTGTGAATGCGACTACAGGAGATAATCAGAGACTGCGATTGTGACTACAGGAAATAACCAGACTGCGAATGCGACTACCGGAGATAACCAGAGACTGGGGATGCGACTACAGGAAATAACCAGACTGCAAATGCGACTACAGGAGATAACCAGAGACTGCGAATGCAACTATAGGACTGCGAATGCGACTATAGGAGATGACAAGACTGCGAATGCGGCTACAGGAAGTAACCAGAGACTGCGAATGCAACTACAGGAAATAACCAGACTGCGAATGCGACTACAGGAGATAATCAGAGACTGCAAATGCAACTACAGGAAATAACCAGACTGCGAATGCGACTACAGAAAGTAACCAGAGTCTGCGAATGACCAGACTGCGAATGCGACTACAGGAGATGACCAGAGACTGCGAATGCGACTACAGGAAATAACCAGAGACTGCGAATGCGTCTACAGGAAATAACCAGACTGCGAATGCGACTACAGGAACTAACCAGAGACTGCGAATGTGACTACAGGAAATAACCAGACTGCGAATGCGACTACAGGAGATAATCAGAGACTGCGATTGCGACTACAGGAAATAACCAGACTGCGAATGCGACTACAGGAGATAACCAGAGACTGCGAATGCGACTACAGGAAATAACCAGACTGCGAATGCGACTACAGGAACTAACCAGAGACTGCGAATGTGACTACAGGAAATAACCAGACTGCGAATGCGACTACAGGAAATAACCAGACTGCGAATGCGACTACAGGAGATAATCAGAGACTGCGATTGCGACTACAGGAAATAACCAGACTGCAAATGCTACTACAGGAGATAACCAGAGACTGGGGATGCGACTACAGAAAATAACCAGACTGCGAATGCGACTACAGGAGATAACCAGAGACTGCAAATGCAACTACAGGACTGCGAATGCGACTATAGGAGATGACCAGACTGCAAATGCGACTACAGGAAGTAACCAGAGACTGCGAATGCAACTACAGGAAATAACCAGACTGCGAATGCGACTACAGGAGATAATCAGAGACTGCGATTGCGACTATAGGAAATAACCAGACTGCGAATGCGACTACAGGAGATAACCAGAGACTGCGAATGTGACTACAGGAAATAACCAGACTGCGAATGTGACTACAGGAAATAACCAGAGACTGCGAATGCGACTACAGGAAATAACCAGAGACTGCGAATGCGACCACAGGAAATAACCAGACTGTGAATGTGACTACAGGAGATAACCAGACTGCGAATGCGACTATAGGAGATGACCAGACTGCGAATGCAACTGTAGGAGATGACCAGACTGCGAATGTGACTACAACAAGTAACCAGAGACTGCAAATGCAACTACAGAAAATAACCAGACTGTGAATGCGACTACAGGAAATAACCAGAGACTGCGAATGCGACTACAGGAAATAACCAGACTGCGAATGCGACTATAGGAGATAACCATAGACTGCGAATGCGACTACAGGAGATAACCAGAGACTGCGAATGCGACAATAGGAGATAACCAGAGACTGCGAATGCGACTACAGGAGATAACCAGAGACTGCGAATGCGACTACAGGAGATAACCAGAGACTGTGAATGCGACTACAGGAGATAACCAGAGACTGCGAATGCGACAATAGGAGATAACCAGAGACTGCGAATGCGACTACAGGAGATAACCAGAGACTGCGAATGCGACTACAGGAGATAACCAGAGACTGCGAATGCGACAATTGGAGATAACCAGAGACTGCGAATGCGACAATAGGAGATAACCAGAGACTGCGAATGCGAATAGAGGAGATAACCAGAGACTGAGAATGCGACTACAGGAGATAAACAGAGACTGCGAATGCGACAATAGGAGATAACCAGAGACTGCGAATGCGACTACAGGAGATAACCAGAGACTAGGAATGCGACTACAGGAGATAACCAGAGACTGCAAATGCGACTACAGGAGATAACCAGAAACTGCGAATGCGACCACAGGAGATAACCAGACTGCGAATGCGACTACAGGAAGTAACCAGAGACTGGAGATGCAACTACAGGAATTAACTAGACTGCAAATGCGACTACAGGAGATAACCAGAGACTGCGAATGCAACTACAGGACTGCGAATGCGACTATTGGAGATGACCAGACTGCGAATGCGACTACAGGAAGTAACCAGAGACTGCGAATGACCAGACTGCGAATGCGACTACAGGAGATGACCAGAGACTGGGGATGCGACTACAGGAAATAACCAGACTGCGAATGCGACTACAGGAGATAACCAGAGACTGCGAATGCGACTACAGGAGATAACCAGAGACTGCGAATGCGACTACAGGAGATAACCAGAGACTGCGAATGCGACAATAGGAGATAACCAGAGACTGCGAATGCGAATAGAGGAGATAACCAGAGACTGCGAATGCAACTACAGGAAATAACCAGAGACTGCGAATGCAACTACAGGACTGCGAATGCGACCATAGGAAATAACCAGACTGCGAATGCGGCTACAGAAAGTAACCAGAGACTGCGAATGCAACTACAGGAAATAACCAGACTGTGAATGCGACTACAGGAGATAACCAGACTGTGAATGCGACTACAGGAAATAACCAGACTGTGAATGCGACTACAGGAGATAATCAGAGACTGCGATTGCGACTACAGGAAATAACCAGACTGCGAATGCGACTACAGGAGATAACCAGAGACTGCGAATGCGACTACAGGAAATAACCAGACTGCGAATGCGACTACAGGAACTAACCAGAGACTGCGAATGTGACTACAGGAAATAACCAGACTGCGAATGCGACTACAGGAAATAACCAGACTGCGAATGCGACTACAGGAGATAATCAGAGACTGCGATTGCGACTACAGGAAATAACCAGACTGCAAATGCTACTACAGGAGATAACCAGAGACTGGGGATGCGACTACAGAAAATAACCAGACTGCGAATGCGACTACAGGAGATAACCAGAGACTGCAAATGCAACTACAGGACTGCGAATGCGACTATAGGAGATGACCAGACTGCAAATGCGACTACAGGAAGTAACCAGAGACTGCGAATGCAACTACAGGAAATAACCAGACTGCGAATGCGACTACAGGAGATAATCAGAGACTGCGATTGCGACTATAGGAAATAACCAGACTGCGAATGCGACTACAGGAGATAACCAGAGACTGCGAATGTGACTACAGGAAATAACCAGACTGCGAATGTGACTACAGGAAATAACCAGAGACTGCGAATGCGACTACAGGAAATAACCAGAGACTGCGAATGCGACCACAGGAAATAACCAGACTGTGAATGTGACTACAGGAGATAACCAGACTGCGAATGCGACTATAGGAGATGACCAGACTGCGAATGCAACTGTAGGAGATGACCAGACTGCGAATGTGACTACAACAAGTAACCAGAGACTGCAAATGCAACTACACAAAATAACCAGACTGTGAATGCGACTACAGGAGATAATCAGAGACTGCGATTGCCACTACAGGAAATAACCAGACTGCGAATGCGACTACAGGAACTAACCAAAGACTACGAATGTGACTACAGGAAATAACCAGACTGCGAATGCGACTACAGGAAATAACCAGAGACTGCGAATGCGACTACAGGAAATAACCAGAGACTGCGAATGCGACTACAGGAAATAACCAGACTGCGAATGCGACTATAGGAGATAACCATAGACTGCGAATGCGACTATAGGAGATGACCAGACTGCGAATGCGACTACAGGAAGTAACCAGAGACTGCAAATGCAACTACAGGAAATAACCAGACTGCGAATGCAACTACAGGAGAAAACCAGAGACTGCGAATGTGACTACAGGAGATAACCAGACTGCGAATGCGACTACAGGAAGTAACCAGAGACTGCGAATGCGACTACAGGAAATGACCAGACTGCGAATGCGACTACAGGAGATAACCAGAGACTGTGGATGCGACTACAGGAAATAACCAGAGTGCAAACGCGAATACAGGAGATAACCAGAGACTGCGAATGCAACTACAGGACTGCGAATGCGACTACAGGAGATAACCAGACTGGGAATGCGACTACAGGAGATAACCAGAGACTGGGGATGCGACTACAGGAAATAACCAGACTGCGAATGCGACTACAGGAGATAACCAGAGACTGCGAATGCAACTACAGGACTGCGAATGTGACTGTAGGAGATGACCAGACTGCGAATGCGACTACAGGAAGTAACCAGAGACTGCGAATGACCACACTGCGAATGCGACTACAGGAGATAACCAGAGACTGGGGATGCGACTACAGGAAATAACCAGACTGCAAATGTAAGGAGCATTCTTCCCACTGATCACCAATGTAAGGGACATTCTTCTCACTGATCAACAATGTAAGGAACATTCTTCTCACTGATCACCAATGTAAGGAACATTCTTCCCACTGACCACCAATCTAAGGAACATTCTTCTCACTGACCACCAATGTAAGGAACATTCTTCTCACTGACCACCAATGTAAGGAACATTCTTCTCACTGACCACCAATGTAAGGAACATTCTTCCCACTGACCACCAATGTAAGGAACATTCTTCTCATTGACCACCAATGTAAGGACCATTCTTCTCACTGACCACCAATGTAAGGAACATTCTTCCCACTGACCACCAATGTAAGGGACATTCTTCTCACTGATCACCAATGTAAGAAACATTCTTCCCAATGATCACCAATGTAAGGAACATTCTTCCCACTGATCACCAATGTAAGGAACATTCTTCCCACTGACCACCAATGTAAGGAACATTCTTCCCACTGATCACCAATGTAAGGAACATTCTTCCCACTGACCACCAATATAAGGAACATTCTTCCCACTGATCAACAATGTAAGGAACATTCTTCCCACTGACCACCAATGTAAGGAACATTCTTCTCACTGACCACCAATGTAAGGGACATTCTTCTCACTGATCACCAATGTAAGGAGCATTCTTCCCACTGATCACCAATGTAAGGAACATTCTTCCCACTGACCACCAATGTAAGGAACATTGTTCCCACTGATCACCAATGGAAGGAAAAATCTTCCCACTATTTATTGAATCCATATTGAGCACTATATTTGATTGGCTGCTTGGCACACACGCACAATCACAATCACGCACATGATGATGAAGTCATCATCATGTACGATTGTGCGTGTGTGCCAGGCCTAAGCAGAAGCAAACAGCCAATCAAATATAGTGCTTAATATGGATTCAATAAATATGCATAGCCATAGATATCATAAATGACTATAGGAGATAACCAGACACTGCGAATGCGACAATAGGAAATAACCAGAGACTGCGAATGCGACTACAGGAGATAACCAGAGACTGCGAATGCGACAATAGGAGATAACCAGAGACTGCGAATGCGACTACAGGAGATAACCAGAGACTGCGAATGCGACTACAGGAGATAACCAGAGACTGTGAATGCGACTACAGGAGATAACCAGAGACTGCGAATGCGACAATAGGAGATAACCAGAGACTGCAAATGCGACTACAGGAGATAACCAGAGACTGCGAATGCGACTACAGGAGATAAACAGAGACTGCGAATGCGACAATAGGAGATAACCAGAGACTGCGAATGCGACTACAGGAGATAACCAGAGACTAGGAATGCGACTACAGGAGATAACCAGAGACTGCAAATGCGACTACAGGAGATAACCAGAAACTGCGAATGCGACCACAGGAGATAACCAGACTGCGAATGCGACTACAGGAAGTAACCAGAGACTGGAGATGCAACTACAGGAATTAACTAGACTGCAAATGCGACTACAGGAGATAACCAGAGACTGCGAATGCAACTACAGGACTGCGAATGCGACTATTGGAGATGACCAGACTGCGAATGCGACTACAGGAAGTAACCAGAGACTGCGAATGACCAGACTGCGAATGCGACTACAGGAGATGACCAGAGACTGGGGATGCGACTACAGGAAATAACCAGACTGCGAATGCGACTACAGGAGATAACCAGAGACTGCGAATGCGACTACAGGAGATAACCAGAGACTGCGAATGCGACAATAGGAGATAACCAGAGACTGCGAATGCGACTACAGGAGATAACCAGAGACTGCGAATGCGACTACAGGAGATAACCACAGACTGTGAATGCGACTACAGGAGATAACCAGAGACTGCGAATGCGACAATAGGAGATAACCAGAGACTGCGAATGCGACTACAGGAGATAACCAGAGACTGCGAATGCGACTACAGGAGATAACCAGAGACTGCGAATGCGACAATTGGAGATAACCAGAGACTGCGAATGCGACAATAGGAGATAACCAGAGACTGCGAATGCGAATAGAGGAGATAACCAGAGACTGCGAATGCGACTACAGGAGATAACCAGAGACTGCGAATGCAACTATAGGAGATAACCAGAGACTGAGAATGCGACTACAGGAGATAAACAGAGACTGCGAATGCGACAATAGGAGATAACCAGAGACTGCGAATGCGACAATAGGAGATAACCAGAGACTGCGAATGCGACTACAGGGGATAACCAGAGACTAGGAATGCGACTACAGGAGATAACCAGAGACTGCAAATGCGACTACAGGAGATAACCAGAAACTGCGAATGCGACCACAGGAGATAACCAGACTGCGAATGCGACTACAGGAAGTAACCAGAGACTGGAGATGCAACTACAGGAATTAACTAGACTGCAAATGCGACTACAGGAGATAACCAGAGACTGCGAATGCAACTACAGGACTGCGAATGCGACTATTGGAGATGACCAGACTGCGAATGCGACTACAGGAAGTAACCAGAGACTGCGAATGACCAGACTGCGAATGCGACTACAGGAGATGACCAGAGACTGGGGATGCGACTACAGGAAATAACCAGACTGCGAATGCGACTACAGGAGATAACCAGAGACTGCGAATGCAACTACAGGAAATAACTAGACTGCGAATGCGACTACAGGAGATAACCAGAGACTGCGAATGCAACTACAGGACTGCGAATGCGACTATAGGAAATAACCAGACTGCGAATGCGGCTACAGAAAGTAACCAGAGACTGCGAATGCAACTACAGGAAATAACCAGACTGTGAATGCGACTACAGGAGATAATCAGAGACTGCGATCGCGACTATAGGAAATAACCAGACTGCGAACGAATGCGACTACAGGAACTAACCAGAGACTGCGAATGCGACTACAGGAAATAACCAGAGACTGCGAATGCGACTACAGGAAATAACCAGAGACTGCGAATGCGACTACAGGAGATAACCAGACTGCGAATGTGACTACAGGAGATAACCAGACTGTGAATGCGACTATAGGAGATGACCAGACTGCGAATGCGACTATAGGAGATGACCAGACTGCAGTGCGACTACAGGAAGTAACCAGAGACTGCAAATGCAACTACAGGAAATAACCAGACTGCGAATGCGACTACAGGAGATAATCAGAGACTGCGATTGCGACTACAGGAAATAACCAGACTGCGAATGCGACTACAGGAACTAACCAGAGACTGCGAATGTGACTACAGGAAATAACCAGACTGCGAATGCAACTACAGGAAATAACCAGAGACTGTGAATGCGACTACAGGAAATAACCAGAGACTGCGAATGTGACTACAGGAAATAACCAGACTGCGAATGCGACTACAGGAGATAACCAGACTGCGAATGCGACTATAGGAGATGACCAGACTGCGAATGCGACTACAGGAAGTAACCAGAGACTGCAAATGCAACTACAGGAAATAACCAGACTGCGAATGCAACTACAGGAGATAACCAGAGACTGCGAATGCGACTACAGGAGATAACCAGACTGCGAATGCAAATACAGGAAGTAACCAGAGACTGTGAATGCAACTAGAGGAAAAAAACAGACTGAGAATGCAACTACAGGAAATGACCAGACTGCGAATGCGACTACAGGAAATGACCAGACTGCGTATGCGACTACAGGAGATAACCAGAGACTGCGAATGCGACTACAGGAGATAACCAGAAACTGCGAATGCAACTACAGGAAATAACCAGACTGCAAATGCGAATACAGCAGATAACAAGAGAATGCGAATGCAACTACAGGACTGCGAATGCGACTACAGGAAATAACCAGAGACTGTGAATGCGACTACAAGAAATAACCAGAGACTGCGAATGCGACTACAGGAGATAACCAGACTGCGAATGTGACTACAAGAAATAACCAGAGACTGCGAATGCGACTACAGGAGATAACCAGAGACTGCGAATGCGACAATTGGAGATAACCAGAGACTGCGAATGCAACAATAGGAGATAACCAGAGACTGCGAATGCGAATAGAGGAGATAACCAGAGACTGCGAATGCGACTACAGGAGATAACCAGAGACTGCGAATGCAACTATAGGAGATAACCAGAGACTGAGAATGCGACTACAGGAGATAAACAGAGACTGCGAATGCGACAATAGGAGATAACCAGAGACTGCGAATGCGACTACAGGAGATAACCAAAGACTAGGAATGCGACTACAGGAGATAACCAGAGACTGCAAATGCGACTACAGGAGATAACCAGAAACTGCGAATGCGACCACAGGAGATAACCAGACTGCGAATGCGACTACAGGAAGTAACCAGAGACTGGAGATGCAACTACAGGAATTAACTAGACTGCAAATGCGACTACAGGAGATAACCAGAGACTGCGAATGCAACTACAGGACTGCGAATGCGACTATTGGAGATGACCAGACTGCGAATTCGACTACAGGAAGTAACCAGAGACTGCGAATGACCAGACTGCGAATGCGACTACAGGAAATGACCAGAGACTGGGGATGCGACTACAGGAAATAACCAGACTGCGAATGCGACTACAGGAGATAACCAGAGACTGCGAATGCAACTACAGGAAATAGCTAGACTGCGAATGCGACTACAGGAGATAACCAGAGACTGCGAATGCAACTACAGGACTGCGAATGCGACTATAGGAAATAACCAGACTGCGAATGCGGCTACAGAAAGTAACCAGAGACTGCGAATGCAACTACAGGAAATAACCAGACTGTGAATGCGACTACAGGAGATAATCAGAGACTGCGATCGCGACTATAGGAAATAGCCAGACTGTGAACGAATGCGACTACAGGAACTAACCAGAGACTGCGAATGCGACTACAGGAAATAACCAGAGACTGCGAATGCGACTACAGGAGATAACCAGACTGCGAATGCGACTACAGGAGATAACCAGACTGCGAATGTGACTACAGGAGATAACCAGACTGCGAATGCGACTACAGGAAGTAACCAGAGACTGCAAATGCAACTACAGGAAATAACCAGACTGCGAATGCGACTACAGGAGATAATCAGAGACTGCGATTGCGACTACAGGAAATAACCAGACTGCGAATGCGACTACAGGAACTAACCAGAGACTGCGAATGTGACTACAGGAAATAACCAGACTGCGAATGCGACTACAGGAAATAATCAGAGACTGTGAATGCGACTACAGGAAATAACCAGAGACTGCGAATGTGACTACAGGAAATAACCAGACTGCGAATGCGACTACAGGAGATAACCAGACTGCGAATGCGACAATAGGAGATAACCAGACACTGCGAATGTGACCATAGGAGATAACCAGAGACTGAAAATGCGACTATAGGAGATAACCAGAGACTGCGAATGCGACTATAGGAGATAACCATAGACTGCGAATGCGACAATAGGAGATAACCAGAGACTGCGAATGCGACTACAGGAGATAACCAGAGACTGCGAATGCGACTACAGGAGATAACCAGACTGCGAATGCGACTACAGGAAGTAACCAGAGACTGTGAATGCAACTACAGGAAAAAAACAGACTGCGAATGCAACTACAGGAAATAAGCAGAGACTGCGAATGCAACTACAGGAAATAACCAGACTGCGAATGCGACAACAGGAGATAACCAGAGACTGGGGATGCAACCACAGGACTGCGAATGCGACTATAGGAGATGACCAGACAGCGAATGAGGCTACAGGAAGTAACCAGAGACTGCGAATGCAACTACAGGAAATAACCAGACTGCGAATGCGACTACAGGAGATAATCAGAGACTGCGATTGTGACTACAGGAAATAACCAGACTGCGAATGCGACTACCGGAGATAACCAGAGACTGGGGATGCGACTACAGGAAATAACCAGACTGCAAATGCGACTACAGGAGATAACCAGAGACTGCGAATGCAACTACAGGACTGCGAATGCGACTATAGGAGATGGCAAGACTGCGAATGCGGCTACAGGAAGTAACCAGAGACTGCGAATGCAACTACAGGAAATGACCAGACTGCGAATGCGACTACAGGAGATAATCAGAGACTGCAAATGCAACTACAGGAAATAACCAGACTGCGAATGCGACTACAGGAAGTAACCAGAGACTGCGAATGACCAGACTGCGAATGCAACTACAGGAGATGACCAGAGACTGCGAATGCGACTACAGGAAATAACCAGAGACTGCGAATGCGACTACAGGAAATAACCTGACTGCGAATGCGACTACAGGAAATAACCAGACTGCGAATGCGACTACAGGAAATAACCAGACTGTGAATGCGACTACAGGAGATAATCAGAGACTGCGATTGCGACTACAGGAAATAACCAGACTGCGAATGCGACTACAGGAGATAACCAGAGACTGCGAATGCGACTACAGGAAATAACCAGACTGCGAATGCGACTACAGGAACTAACCAGAGACTGCGAATGTGACTACAGGAAATAACCAGACTGCGAATGCGACTACAGGAAATAACCAGACTGTGAATGCGACTACAGGAGATAATCAGAGACTGCGATTGCGACTACAGGAAATAACCAGACTGCAAATGCTACTACAGGAGATAACCAGAGACTGGGGATGCGACTACAGGAAATAACCAGACTGCGAATGCGACTACAGGAGATAACCAGAGACTGCAAATGCAACTACAGGACTGCGAATGCGACTATAGGAGATGACCAGACTGCAAATGCGACTACAGGAAGTAACCAGAGACTGCGAATGCATCTACAGGAAATAACCAGACTGCGAATGCGACTACAGGAGATAATCAGAGACTGCGATTGCGACTATAGGAAATAACCAGACTGCGAATGCGACTACAGTAGATAACCAGAGACTGCGAATGTGACTACAGGAAATAACCAGACTGCGAATGTGACTACAGGAATTAACCAGACTGCGATTGTGACTACAGGAAATAACCAGACTGCGAATGCGACTACCGGAGATAACCAGAGACTTGGGATGCGACTACAGGAAATAACCAGACTGCAAATGCGACTACAGGAGATAACCAGAGACTGCGAATGCAACTACAGGACTGCGAATGCGACTATAGGAGATGACAAGACTGCGAATGCGGCTACAGGAAGTAACCAGAGACTGCGAATGCAACTACAGGAAATAACCAGACTGCGAATGCGACTACAGGAGATAATCAGAGACTGCAAATGCAACTACAGGAAATAACCAGACTGCGAATGCGACTACAGGAAGTAACCAGAGACTGCGAATGACCAGACTGCGAATGCGACTACAGGAGATGACCAGAGACTGCGAATGCGACTACAGGAAATAACCAGAGACTGCGAATGCGTCTACAGGAAATAACCAGACTGCGAATGCGACTACAGGAACTAACCAGAGACTGCGAATGTGACTACAGGAAATAACCAGACTGCGAATGCGACTACAGGAAATAACCAGACTGTGAATGCGACTACAGCAGATAATCAGAGACTGCGATTGCGACTACAGGAAATAACCAGACTGCGAATGCGACTACAGGAGATAACCAGAGACTGCGAATGCGACTACAGGAAATAACCAGACTGCGAATGCGACTACAGGAACTAACCAGAGACTGCGAATGTGACTACAGGAAATAACCAGGCTGCGAATGCGACTACAGGAAATAACCAGACTGCGAATGCGACTACAGGAGATAATCAGAGACTGCGATTGCGACTACAGGAAATAACCAGACTGCAAATGCTACTACAGGAGATAACCAGAGACTGGGGATGCGACTACAGAAAATAACCAGACTGCGAATGCGACTACAGGAGATAACCAGAGACTGCAAATGCAACTACAGGACTGCGAATGCGACTATAGGAGATGACCAGACTGCAAATGCGACTACAGGAAGTAACCAGAGACTGCGAATGCAACTACAGGAAATAACCAGACTGCGAATGCGACTACAGGAGATAATCAGAGACTGCGATTGCGACTATAGGAAATAACCAGACTGCGAATGCGACTACAGGAGATAACCAGAGACTGCGAATGTGACTACAGGAGATAACCAGACTGCGAATGCGACTACAGGAAGTAACCAGAGACTGCGAATGCGACTACAGGAAATGACCAGACTGCGAATGCGACTACAGGAGATAACCAGAGACTGTGGATGCGACTACAGGAAATAACCAGAGTGCAAACGCGAATACAGGAGATAACCAGAGACTGCGAATGCAACTACAGGACTGCGAATGCGACTACAGGAGATAACCAGACTGGGAATGCGACTACAGGAGATAACCAGAGACTGGGGATGCGACTACAGGAAATAACCAGACTGCGAATGCGACTACAGGAGATAATCAGAGACTGCGAATGCAACTACAGGACTGCGAATGTGACTGTAGGAGATGACCAGACTGCGAATGCGACTACAGGAAGTAACCAGAGACTGCGAATGACCACACTGCGAATGTGACTACAGGAAATAACCAGAGACTGGGGATGCGACTACAGGAAACAACCAGACTGCAAATGTAAGGAGCATTCTTCCCACTGATCACCAATGTAAGGGACATTCTTCTCACTGATCAACAATGTAAGGAACATTCTTCTCACTGATCACCAATGTAAGGAACATTCTTCCCACTGACCACCAATGTAAGGAACATTCTTCTCACTGACCACCAATGTAAGGAACATTCTTCTCACTGACCACCAATGTAAGGAACATTCTTCTCACTGACCACCAATGTAAGGAACATTCTTCCCACTGACCACCAATGTAAGGAACATTCTTCTCATTGACCACCAATGTAAGGACCATTCTTCTCACTGACCACCAATGTAAGGAACATTCTTCCCACTGATCACCAATGTAAGGAACAATCTTCCCACTGACCACCAATATAAGGAACATTCTTCCCACTGATCAACAATGTAAGGAACATTCTTCCCACTGACCACCAATGTAAGGAACATTCTTCTCACTGACCACCAATGTAAGGGACATTCTTCTCACTGATCACCAATGTAAGGAGCATTCTTCCCACTTATCACCAATGTAAGGAACATTCTTCCCACTGACCACCAATGTAAGGAACATTCTTCTCACTGACCACCAATGGAAGGAAAAATCTTCCCACTATTTATTGAATCCATTGAGCACTATATTTGATTGGCTGCTTGGCACACACGCACAATCACAATCACGCACATGATGATGAAGTCATCATCATGTACGATTGTGCGTGTGTGCCAGGCCTAAGCAGAAGCAAACAGCCAATCAAATATAGTGCTTAATATGGATTCAATAAATATGCATAGCCATAGATATCATAAATGACTATAGGAGATAACCAGACACTGCGAATGCGACAATAGGAAATAACCAGAGACTGCGAATGCGACTACAGGAGATAACCAGAGACTGCGAATGCGACAATAGGAGATAACCAGAGACTGCGAATGCGACTACAGGAGATAACCAGAGACTGCAAATGCGACTACAGGAGATAACCAGAGACTGCGAATGCGACAATTGGAGATAACCAGAAACTGCAAATGCGACAATAGGAGATAACCAGAGACTGCGAATGCGAATAGAGGAGATAACCAGAGACTGCGAATGCGACTACAGGAGATAACCAGAGACTGCGAATGCAACTATAGGAGATAACCAGAGACTGAGAATGCGACTACAGGAGATAAACAGAGACTGCGAATGCGACAATAGGAGATAACCAGAGACTGCGAATGCGACTACAGGAGATAACCAGAGACTAGGAATGCGACTACAGGAGATAACCAGAGACTGCAAATGCGACTACAGGAGATAACCAGAAACTGCGAATGCGACCACAGGAGATAACCAGACTGCGAATGCGACTACAGGAAGTAACCAGAGACTGGAGATGCAACTACAGGAATTAACTAGACTGCAAATGCGACTACAGGAGATAACCAGAGACTGGGAATGCAACTACAGGACTGCGAATGCGACTATTGGAGATGACCAGACTGCGAATGCGACTACAGGAAGTAACCAGAGACTGCGAATGACCAGACTGCGAATGCGACTACAGGAGATGACCAGAGACTGGGGATGCGACTACAGGAAATAACCAGACTGCGAATGCGACTACAGGAGATAACCAGAGACTGCGAATGCAACTACAGGAAATAACTAGACTGCGAATGCGACTACAGGAGATAACCAGAGACTGCGAATGCAACTACAGGACTGCGAATGCGACTATAGGAAATAACCAGACTGCGAATGCGGCTACAGAAAGTAACCAGAGACTGCGAATGCAACTACAGGAAATAACCAGACTGTGAATGCGACTACAGGAGATAATCAGAGACTGCGATCGCGACTATAGGAAATAACCAGACTGCGAACGAATGCGACTACAGGAACTAACCAGAGACTGCGAATGCGACTACAGGAAATAACCAGAGACTGCGAATGCGACTACAGGAAATAACCAGAGACTGCAAATGCGACTACAGGAGATAACCAGACTGCGAATGTGACTACAGGAGATAACCAGACTGTGAATGCGACTATAGGAGATGACCAGACTGCGAATGCAACTATAGGAGATGACCAGACTGCGAATGCGACTACAGGAAGTAACCAGAGACTGCAAATGCAACTACAGGAAATAACCAGACTGCGAATGCGACTACAGGAGATAATCAGAGACTGCGATTGCGACTACAGGAAATAACCAGACTGCGAATGCGACTACAGGAACTAACCAGAGACTGCGAATGTGACTACAGGAAATAACCAGACTGCGAATGCGACTACAGGAAATAACCAGAGACTGTGAATGCGACTACAAGAAATAACCAGAGACTGCGAATGCGACTACAGGAGATAACCAGACTGCGAATGTGACTACAAGAAATAACCAGAGACTGCGAATGCGACTACAGGAGATAACCAGACTGCGAATGTGACTACAGGAGATAACCAGACTGCGAATGCGACTATAGGAGATGACCAGACTGCGAATGCGACTACAGGAAGTAACCAGAGACTGCAAATGCAACTACAGGAAATAACCAGACTGCGAATGCAACTACAGGAGATAACCAGAGACTGCGAATGCGACTACAGGAGATAACCAGACTGCGAATGCAAATACAGGAAGTAACCAGAGACTGTGAACGCAAATACAGGAAAAAAACAGACTGAGAATGCAACTACAGGAAACGACCAGAATGCGAATGCGACTACAGGAAATGACCAGACTGCGTATGCGACTACAGGAGATAACCAGAGACTGCGAATGCGACTACAGGAGATAACCAGAAACTGCGAATGCAACTACAGGAAATAACCAGACTGCAAATGCGAATACAGCAGATAACAAGAGAATGCGAATGCAACTACAGGACTGCGAATGCGACTACAGGAAATAACCAGAGACTGTGAATGCGACTACAAGAAATAACCAGAGACTGCGAATGCGACTACAGGAGATAACCAGACTGCGAATGTGACTACAAGAAATAACCAGAGACTGCGAATGCGACTACAGGAGATAACCAGACTGCGAATGTGACTACAGGAGATAACCAGACTGCGAATGCGACTATAGGAGATGACCAGACTGCGAATGCGACTATAGGAGATGACCAGACTGCGAATGCGACTACAGGAAGTAACCAGAGAATGCAAATGCAACTACAGGAAATAACCAGACTGCGAATGCGACTACAGGAGATAATCAGAGACTGCGATTGCGACTACAGGAAATAACCAGACTGCGAATGCGACTACAGGAACTAACCAGAGACTGCGAATGAGACTACAGGAAATAACCAGACTGTGAATGCGACTACAGGAAATAACCAGAGACTGTGAATGCGACTACAGGAAATAACCAGAGACTGCGAATGCGACTACAGGAAATAACCAGACTGCGAATGCGACTACAGGAGATAACCAGACTGCAAATGCGACTACAGGAGATAACCAGACTGCGAATGTGACTACAAGAAATAACCAGAGACTGCGAATGCGACTACAGGAGATAACCAGACTGCGAATGTGACTACAGGAGATAACCAGACTGCGAATGCGACTATAGGAGATGACCAGACTGCGAATGCGACTATAGGAGATGACCAGACTGCGAATGCGACTACAGGAAGTAACCAGAGACTGCAAATGCAACTACAGGAAATAACGAGACTGCGAATGCGACTACAGGAGATAATCAGAGACTGCGATTGCGACTACAGGAAATAACCAGACTGCGAATGCGACTACAGGAACTAACCAGAGACTGCGAATGTGACTACAGGAAATAACCAGACTGCGAATGCGACTACAGGAAATAACCAGAGACTGTGAATGCGACTACAGGAAATAACCAGAGACTGCGAATGCGACTACAGGAAATAACCAGACTGCGAATGCGACTACAGGAGATAACCAGACTGCGAATGCGACTATAGGAGATGACCAGACTGCGAATGCGACTACAGGAAGTAACCAGAGACTGCAAATGCAACTACAGGAAAAAAACAGACTGAGAATGCAACTAGAGGAAATGACCAGACTGCGAATGCGACTACAGGAAATGACCAGACTGTGAATGCGACTACAGGAGATAACCAGAGACTGCGAATGCGACTACAGGAGATAACCAGAAACTGCAAATGCGACTACAGGAAATAACCAGACTGCAAATGCGAATACAGGAGATAACCAGAGACTGCGAATGCAACTACAGGACTGCGAATGTGACTACAGGAGATAACCAGAGACTGGTGATGCGACTACAGGAAATAACCAGATTGCGAATGCGAATACAAGAGATAACCAGAAACTGCGAATGCAACTACAGGACTGCGAATACGACTATAGGAGATGACCAGACTGCGAATGCGACTACAGGAAGTAACCAGAGACTGCGAATGACCAGACTGAGAATGCGACTAAAGGAGATGACCAGAGACTGGGGATGCGACTACAGGAAATAACCAGACTGCGAATGTAAGGAACATTCTTCTCACTGACCACCAATGTAAGGAGCATTCTTCACACTGACCACCAATGTAAGGAGCATTCTTTACACTGACCACCAATGTAAGGAACATTCTTCCCACTGACCACCAATGTAAGGAACATTCTTCTCACTGACCACCAATGTAAGGAGCATTCTTCCCACTGACCACCAATGTAAGGAACATTCTTCCCACTGATCACCAATGTAAGGAACATTCTTCCCACTGACCACCAATGTAAGGAACATTCTTCTCACTGACCACCAATGTAAGGGGCATTCTTCCCAATGATCACCAATGTAAGGAACATTCTTCCCACTGATCACCAATGTAAGGAACATTCTTCCCACTGACCACCAATGTAAGGAACATTCTTCTCACTGATCAACAATGTAAGGAACATTCTTCTCACTGATCACCAATGTAAGGGGCATTCTTCTCACTGATCACCAATCTAAGGAACATTCTTCTCACTGACCACCAATGGAAGGAACATTCTTCTCACTGACCACCAATGTAAGGAACATTCTTCCCACTGACCACCAATGTAAGGAACATTCTTCCCAATTATCACCAATGTAAGGAACATTCTTCCCACTGACCACCAATGTAAGGAACATTCTTCTCACTGACCACCAATGTAAGGAACATTCTTCTCACTGACCACCAATGTAAGGAACATTCTTCCCACTGATCACCAATGTAAGGCACATTCTTCTCACTGACCACCAATGTAAGGAACATTCTTCCCACTGACCACCAATGTAAGGCACATTCTTCTCACTGACCACCAATGTAAGGAACATTCTTTTCACTGACCACCAATGTAAGGAACATTCTTCCCACTGATCACCAATGGAAGGGACATTCTTCTCACTGATCACAAATGAAGGAAAAATCTTTCCACTATTTATTGAATGCATATTGAGCACTATATTTGATTGGCTGCTTCTGCTTGGCACACACGCACAATCACAATCACGCACATGATGATGAAGTCATCATCATGTGCGATTGTGCGTGTGTTCCAGGCCTAAGCAGAAGCAAACAGCCAATCAAATTTAGTGCTTAATATGGACTCAATAAATATGCATAGCCATAGATATCATAAATGACTATAGGAGATAACCAGAGACTGCGAATGCGACAATAGGAGATAACCAGAGACTGCGAATGCGAATACAGGAGATAACCAGAGACTGCGAATGCAACTACAGGAGATAACCAGAGACTGCGAATGCGACTATAGGAGATAACCAGAAACTGCGAATGCGACTACAGGAGATAACCAGAGACTGCGAATGCGACTACAGGAGATAACCAGAGACTGCGAATGCGACAATAGTAGATAACCAGAGACTGCGAATGCGACTACAGGAGATAACCAGAGACTGCGAATGCGACTACAGGAGATAACCAGAGACTGCGAATGCGACAATAGGAGATAACCGGAGACTGCGAATGCGACAATAGGAGATAACCAGAGACCGCAAATGCGAATACAGGAGATAACCAGAGACTGCGAATGCGACTACAGGAGATAACCAGAGACTGCGAATGCGACTATAGGAGATAACCAGAGACTGAGAATGCGACTACAGGAGATAACCAGAGACTGCGAATGCGACAATAGGAGATAACCAGATACTGCGAATGCGACTACAGGAGATAACCAGAGACTGCGAATGCGACAATAGGAGATAACCAGAGACTGCGAATGCGACTACAGGAGATAACCAAAAACTGCGAATGCGACCACAGTAGATAACCAGACTGCGAATGCGACTACAGGAAGTAACCAGAGACTGTGAATGCAACTACAGGAAAAAAACGGAGACTGCGAATGCAACTACAGGAAATAACCAGACTGCGAATGCGACTACAGGAGATAACCAGAGACTGGGGATGCGACTACAGGAAATAACCAGACTGCAAAAGCGACTACAGGAGATAACCAGAGACTGCGAATGCAGCTACAGGACTGCGAATGCGACTATCGGAGATGACCAGACTGCGAATGCGACTACAGGAAGTAACCAGGGACTGCAAATGACCAGACTGCGAATGCGACTACAGGAGATGACCAGAGACTGCCAATGCAACTACAGGAAATAACCAGACTGCGAATGCGACTACAGGAGATAACCAGAGACTGCGAATGCAACTACAGGACTGCGAATGCGACTATAGGAAATAACCAGACTGTGAATGCGACTACAGGAGATAATCAGAGACTGCGATTGCGACTACAGGAAATAACCAGACTGTGAATGCGACTACAGGAGATAATCAGAGACTGCGATTGCGACTACAGGAAATAACCAGACTGTGAACGAATGCGACTACAGGAACTAACCAGAGACTGCGAATGCGACTACAGGAAATAACCAGATACTGCGAATGCAACTACAGGAAATAACCAGAGACTGCGAATGCGACTACAGGAGATAACCAGACTGAGAATGTGACTACAGGAGATAACCAGACTGCGAATGCGACTATAGGAGATGACCAGACTGCGAATGCGACTATAGGAGATGACCAGACTGCGAATGCGACTACAGGAAGTAACCAGAGACTGCAAATGCAACTACAGGAAATAACCAGACTGCGAATGCGACTACAGGAGATAATCAGAGACTGCGATTGCGACTAAAGGAAATAACCAGACTGCGAATGCGACTACAGGAACTAACCAGAGACTGCGAATGTGACTACAGGAAATAACCAGACTGCGAATGCGACTACAGGAAATAACCAGAGACTGTGAATGCGACTACAGGAAATAAGCAGAGACTGCGCATGCGACTACAGGAAATAACCAGACTGCGAATGCGACTACAGGAAATAACCAGAGACTGTGAATGCGACTACAGGAAATAAGCAGAGACTGCGAATGCGACTACAGGAAATAACCAGACTGCGAATGTGACTACAGGAAATAACCAGAGACTGCGAATGCGACTACAGGAGTTAACCAGAGACTGCAAATGCGACTACAGGAGATAACCAGAGACTGCGAATGCGACATTAGGAGATAACCAGAGACTGCGAATGCGACAATAGGAGATAACCAGAGACTGCGAATGCAACTACAGGAGATAACCAGAGACTGCGAATGCGACTATAGGAGATAACCAGAGACTGAGAATGCGACTACAGGAGATAACCAGAGACTGTGAATGCGACAATAGGAGATAACCAGAGACTGCGAATGCGACTACAGGAGATAACTAGAGACTGCGAATGCGACTACAGGAGATAACCAGAGACTGCAAATGCGACTACAGGAGATAACCAGAAACTGCGAATGCGACCACAGGAGATAACCAGACTGCGAATGCGACTACAGGAAGTAACCAGAGACTGTGAATGCAACTACAGGAAAAAAACGGAGACTGCGAATGCAACTACAGGAAATGACCAGACTGCGAATGCGACTACAGGAGATAACCAGAGACTGGGGATGCGACTACAGGAAATAACCAGACTGCAAATGCGACTACAGGAGATAACCAGAGACTGCAAATGCAACTACAGGACTGCGAATGCGACTATCGGAGATGACCAGACTGCGAATGCGACTACAGGAAGTAACTAGAGACTGCGAATGACCAGACTGCGAATGCGACTACAGGAGATGACCAGAGACTGGGGATGCGACTACAGGAAATAACCAGACTGCGAATGCGACTACAGGAGATAACCAGAGACTGCGAATGCAACTACAGGAAATAACCAGACTGCGAATGCGACTACAGGAGATAACCAGAGACTGCGAATGCAACTACGGGACTGCGAATGCAACTATAGGAAATAACCAGACTGCGAATGCGGGTACAGGAAGTAACCAGAGACTGCGAATGCAACTACAGGAAATAACAAGACTGTGAATGCGACTACAGGAGATAATCAGAGGCTGCGATTGCGACTACAGGAAATAACCAGACTGCGAACGAATGCGACTACAGGAACTAACCAGAGACCGCGAATGCGACTACAGGAAATAACCAGAGACTGCGAATGCGACTACAGGAAATAACCAGAGACTACGAATGCGACTACAGGAGATAACCAGACTGCGAATGTGACTACAGGAGATAACCAGACTGCGAATGCGACTATAGGAGATGACCAGACTGCGAATGCGACTATAGGAGATGACCAGACTGCGAATGCGACTACAGGAAGTAACCAGAGACTGCAAATGCAACTACAGGAAATAACCAGACTGCGAATGCGACTACAGGAGATAATCAGAGACTGCGATTGCGACTACAGGAAATAACCAGACTGCGAATGCGACTACAGGAACTAACCAGAGACTGCGAATGTGACTACAGGAAATAACCAGACTGCGAATGCGACTACAGGAAATAACCAGAGACTGTGAATGCGACTACAGGAAATAAGCAGAGACTGCGAATGCGACTACTGGAAATAACCTTACTGCGAATGCGACTACAGGAGATAACCAGACTGCGAATGCGACTATAGGAGATGACCAGACTGCGAATGCAACTACAGGAAGTAACCAGAGACTGCAAATGCAACTACAGGAAATAACCAGACTGCGAATGCAACTACAGGAGATAACCAGACTGCGAATGCGACTACAGGAAGCAACCAGAGACTGTGAATGCAACTACAGGAAAAAAACAGACTGAGAATGCAACTACAGGAAATGACCAGACTGCGAATGCGACTACAGGAAATGACCAGACTGCGAATGCGACTACAGGAGATAACCAGAGACTGCGAATGCGACTACAGAAGATAACCAGAAACTGCGAATGCGACTACAGGAAATAACCAGACTGCAACTGCGAATACAGGAGATCACCAGAGACTGCGAATGCAACTACAGGACTGCGAATGCGACTACAGGAAATAACCAGATCTCGAATGCGACTACAGGAGATAACCAGAGACTGGTGATGCGACTACAGGAAATAACCAGATTGCGAATGCGACTACAGGAGATAACCAGAAACTGCGAATGCAACTACAGGACTGCGAATGCGACTATAGGAGATGACCAGACTGCGAATGCGACTACAGGAAGTAACCAGAGACTGCGAATGACCAGACTGCGAATGCGACTAAAGGAGATGACCAGAGACTGGGGATGCGACTACAGGAAATAACCAGACTGCGAATGTAAGGAGCATTCTTCCCACTGATCACCAACGTAAGGAACATTCTTCTCACTGACCACCAATGTAAGGAACATTCTTCTCACTGACCACCAATGTAAGGAGCATTCTTCACACTGACCACCAATGTAAGGAGCATTCTTCTCACTGACCACCACTGTAAGGAACTTTCTTCTCACTGACCACCAATGTAAGGAGCATTCTTCCCACTGACCACCAATGTAAGGAACATTCTTCCTACTGATCACCAATGTAAGGAACATTCTTCCCACTGACCACCAATGTAAGGAACATTCTTCTCACTGACCACCAATGTAAGGGACATTCTTCTCACTGATCACCAATGTAAGGAGCATTCTTCCCAATGATCACCAATGTAAGGAACATTCTTCCCACTGACCACCAATGTAAGGAACATTCTTCTCACTGACCACCAATGTAAGGAACATTCTTCTCACTGACCACCAATGTAAGGAACATTCTTCCCACTGACCACCAATGTAAGGAACATTCTTCCCACTGATCACCAATGGAAGGGACATTCTTCTCACTGATCACAAATGGAAGGAAAAATCTTCCCACTATTTATTGAATCCATATTGAGCACTATATTTGATTGGCTGCTTCTGCTTGGCACACACGCACAATCACAATCACGCACATGATGATGAAGTCATCATCATGTACGATTGTGCGTGTGTGCCAGGCCTAAGCAGAAGCAAACAGCCAATCAAATATAGTGCTTAATATGGATTCAATAAATATGCATAGCCATAGATATCATAAATGACTATAGGAGATAACCAGAGACTGAGAATGCGACTATAGGAGATAACCAGAGACTGCGAATGCGACTACTGGAGATAACCAGAGACTGCGAATGCGACAATAGGAGATAACCAAAGACTGCGAATGCGACTGCAGGAGATAACCAAAGACTGCGAATGCGACTACAGGAGATAACCAGAGACTGCGAATGCGACTACAGGAGATAACCAGAGACTGCGAATGCGACAATAGGAGATAACCAGAGACTGCGAATGCGACTACAGGAGATAACCAGAGACTGTGAATGTGACTACAGGAAATAACCAGAGACTGCGAATGCGACTACAGGAAATAACCAGACTGCGAATGCGACTACAGGAGATAACCAGACTGCGAATGCGACTATAGGAGATGACCAGACTGCGAATGCGACTACAGGAAGTAACCAGAGACTGCAAATGCAACTACAGGAAATAACCACACTGCGAATGCAACTACGGGAGATAACCAGAGACTGCGAATTCGACTACAGGAGATAACCAGACTGCGAATGCAACTACAGGAAGTAACCAGAGACTGTGAATGCAACTACAGGAAAAAAAACAGAGACTGCGAATGCAACTACAGGAAATAACCAGACTGCGAATGCGACTACAGGAGATAACCAGAGACTGGGGATGCGACTACAGAAAATAACCAGACTGCAAATGCGACTACAGGAGATAACCAGAGACTGCGAATGCAACTACAGGACTGCGAATGCGACTATAGGAGATGACCAGACTGCGAATGCGACTACAGGAAGTAACCAGAGACTGGGGATGCGACTACAGGAAATAACCAGACTGCGAATGCGACTACAGGAGATAACCAGAGACTGCGAATGCAACTACAGGAAATAACCAGACTGCGAATGCGACTACAGGAGATAACCAGAGACTGCGAATGCAACTACAGGACTGCGAATGTGACTACAGGAGATAACCAGATTGCGAATGCGACTACAGGAAGTAACCAGAGACTGTGAATGCAACTACAGGAAATAACCAGACTGCAAATGCAACTACAGGAGATAACCAGAGACTGCGAATGCGACTACAGGAGATAACCAGACTGCCAATGCGACTACAGGAAGTAACCAGAGACTGTGAATGCAACTAGAGGAAAAAAACAGACTGCGAATGCGACTACAGGAGATAACCAGAGACTGTGGATGCGACTACAGGAAATAACCAGACTGCAAATGCGAATACAGGAGATAACCGGAGACTGCGAATGCAACTACAGGACTGCGAATGCGACTACAGGAAATAACCAGACTGCGAATGCGACTACAGGAGATAACCAGAGACTGGGGATGCGACTACAGGAAATAACCAGACTGCGAATGCGACTACAGGAGATAACCAGAGACTGCGAATGCAACTAC
The DNA here is from genome assembly GCF_042186555.1 of Aquarana catesbeiana. Taxonomy (NCBI): domain Eukaryota; kingdom Metazoa; phylum Chordata; class Amphibia; order Anura; family Ranidae; genus Aquarana; species Aquarana catesbeiana. The sequence goes on along the minus strand of NC_133335.1, from coordinate 173,652,488 downwards.
AGGACTGCGAATGCGACTATAGGAGATGACCAGACTGCGAATGCAACTACAGGAAGTAACCAGAGACTGCGAATGACCAGAATGCAAATGCGACTACAGGAGATAAACAGAGACTGGGGATGCGACTACAGGAAATAACCAGACTGCAAATGTAAGGAGCATTCTTCCCACTGATCACCAATGTAAGGAACATTCTTCTCACTGACCACCAATGTAAGGGACATTCTTCTCACTGATCACCAATGTAAGGAACATTCTTCCCACTGACCACCAATGTAAGGGACATTCTTCCCACTGACCACCAATGTAAGGAACATTCTTCTCACTGACCACCAATGTAAGGAACATTCTTCTCACTGACCACCAATGTAAGGAACATTCTTCTCACTGACCACCAATGTAAGGAACATTCTTCCCACTGACCACCAATGTAAGGGACATTCTTCTCACTGATCACCAATGTAAGGAACATTCTTCCCAATGATCACCAATGTAAGGAACATTCTTCCCACTGATCACCAATGTAAGGAACATTCTTCCCACTGACCACCAATGTAAGGAACATTCTTCCCACTGATCACCAATGTAAGGAACATTCTTCTCACTGATCACCAATGTAAGGAACATTCTTCTCATTGATCACCAATGTAAGGAGCATTCTTCCCACTGATCACCAATGTAAGGAACATTCTTCCCACTGACCACCAATGTAAGGAACATTCTTCCCACTGATCACCAATGTAAGGAACATTCTTCTCACTGATCACCAATGTAAGGAACATTCTTCCCACTGATCACCAATGTAAGGAACATTCTTCCCACTGACCACCAATGTAAGGAACATTCTTCCCACTGATCACCAATGTAAGGAACATTCTTCCCACTGATCACCAATGTAAGGAACATTCTTCTCATTGATCACCAATGTAAGGAGCATTCTTCTCACTGATCACCAATGTAAGGAACATTCTTCCCACTGACCACCAATGTAAGGAACATTCTTCCCACTGATCACCAATGGAAGGAAAAATCTTCCCATTATTTATTGAATCCATATTGAGCACTATATTTGATTGGCTGCTTGGCACACACGCACAATCACAATCACGCACATGATGATGAAGTCATCATCATGTGCGATTGTGCGTGTGTGCCAGGCCTAAGCAGAAGCAAACAGCCAATCAAATATAGTGCTTAATATGGATTCAATAAATATGCATAGCCATAGATATCATAAATGACTACAGGAGATAACCAGAGACTGCGAATGCGACCATAGGAGATAACCAGAGACTGAGAATGCGACTATAGGAGATAACCAGAGACTGCGAATGCGACAATAGGAGATAACCAGAGACTGAGAATGCGACTATAGGAGATAACCAGAGACTGCGAATGCGACTATAGGAGATAACCAGAGACTGCGAATGCGACAATAGGAGATAACCAGAGACTGCGAATGCGACTACAGGAGATAACCAGAGACTGCGAATGCGACTACAGGAGATAACCAGACTGCGAATGCGACTACAGGAAGTAACCAGAGACTGTGAATGCAACTACAGGAAAAAAACAGACTGCGAATGCAACTACAGGAAATAACCAGAGACTGCGAATGCAACTACAGGAAATAACCAGACTGCGAATGCGACTACAGGAGATAACCAGAGACTGGGGATGCAACTACAGGACTGCGAATGCGACTATAGGAGATGACCAGACTGCGAATGAGGCTACAGGAAGTAACCAGAGACTGCGAATGCAACTACAGGAAATAACCAGACTGCGAATGCGACTACAGGAGATAATCAGAGACTGCGATTGCGACTACAGGAAATAATCAGACTGCGAATGCGACTACAGGAGATAACTAGAGACTGGGGATGCGACTACAGGAAATAACCAGACTGCAAATGCGACTACAGGAGATAACCAGAGACTGCGAATGCAACTACAGGACTGCGAATGCGACTATAGGAGATGACCAGACTGCGAATGCGGCTACAGGAAGTAACTAGAGACTGCGAATGCAACTACAGGAAATAACCAGACTGCGAATGCGACTACAGGAGATAACCAGAGACTGGGGATGCGACTACAGGAAATAACCAGACTGCAAATGCGACTACAGGAGATAACCAGAGACTGCGAATGCAACTACAGGACTGCGAATGCGACTATAGGAGATGACCAGACTGCGAATGCGGCTACAGGAAGTAACCAGAGACTGCGAATGACCAGACTGCGAATGCGACTACAGGAGATGACCAGAGACTGGGGATGCGACTACAGGAAATAACCAGACTGCGAATGCTACTACAGGAGATAACCAGAGACTGGGGATGCGACTACAGGAAATAACCAGACTGCGAATGCGACTACAGGAGATAACCAGAGACTGCGAATGCAACTACAGGACTGCGAATGCGACTATAGGAGATGACCAGACTGCGAATGCGGCTACAGGAAGTAACCAGAGACTGCGAATGCAACTACAGGAAATAACCAGACTGCGAATGCGACTACAGGAGATAATCAGAGACTGCGATTGCGACTACAGGAAATAACCAGACTTCGAATGCGACTACAGGAGATAACCAGAGACTGCGAATGCGACTACAGGAAATAACCAGACTGCGAATGCGAATACAGGAGATAACCAAACTGAGAATGCGAGAATGCGACTATAGGAGATGACCAAACTGCGAATGCGACTATAGGAGATGACCAGACTGCGAATGCGACTACAGGAAGTAACCAGAGACTGCAAATGCAACTACAGGAAATAACCAGACTGCGAATGCGACTACAGGAGATAACCAGAGATTGCGAATGCGACTATAGGAGATGACCAGACTGCGAATGCGACTACAGGAAATAACCAGAGACTGCGAATGCGACTACAGGAAATAACCAGAGACTGCGAATGCGACTACAGGAAATAACCAGGTAGCCAGTTCTAAAATTTAAACTTTCAGCAATGCACAGCTTTACAGGGGGGTAAACAACATTTCCAGGGATGGTTTAGCAAAAAAAAGGGGTCTACAGGCCGGGTATATACGGTAGGCAGAAGGACCTACCTGACCAGTCGGGCTCACCTCCCGCTCTCAGAGTTCCGGGTCGGAGCTTTCGGTGGTAGGGGCAGAGCTTTCGTGGTAGGGGGTGGGGCTTTCGTCGATAGGGATGGAGCTTTTGCCGGTAGGGGGCGGGGCTTTTGACTGTAGGGGCGGGGATTTTTGTGGTCCAGGGCGGAGCTTTCAGAAGTGCAGGAGAGACGCTCTAATTAGATACAGACTCAGACTACATGGGGAGGGGCGGGGCAGGGCAGGGTCAGAGCATCAGTGGAGCTCCCTGTCCCGCCCCTCCCTGCTGACAGAGCCTCTCTCAGCCTAAGCCGAGCCCTGCTCGGGCAGCGGGCTGGCCGCGGCGCTGGGAGCAGTAATATTCCAGGAGGACGGGGTTTTCGTGCGGTGCGGCGGGCGGCTTTTTTCCGCTGCTGACTGAGCCACTCATGGGGCCCCTCCTGACGTTGGGCCCTCGGTCGGCGACCGAGTGACCGAATGGTCACTCCGCCCCTGCCGTTACCATACTTCAATAAATTATTAGTGAAGTATGGTAAACGTATACCTCAGTTCCTGCCTTCACACACCTTCACACCCCTTATGCCGCTGCCTGCTCTGTAACTGACCCTGGATTGTTATTCGACCACGCTTCTGCCTGCCGATTCTGTACATACCATTGCCTGATCTGGAACTGACCCTGGACTGTTATTCGACCATGCTTCTGCCTAACGATTCTGTACATACCTCTGCCTGATCTGGAACTGACCTTGGACTGTTTGACCATGATATTTGCCTGCCTCTTGGACTGATCTTGTACCCTGCACTGGACTAGTGGGATTCAACACAGGGGTCTCACATATGTGAGGGGCTCCAGAATAGTTTCTTTGCATGAAGAAAATTCTTCTTTGTTTTCTCATTCCTAGATTAGGGTCTGGAGACTCGGAGGCTTCAAAGAGATTTGGGTGGGATAAGCCTCTACCCCTGTCCCCATTCTGTCCTGAACGAGGCCCTACTTCTGCCTGCTGCCTGTAGGACTTACTGCCGTCATGCCTCTGTCTGTCGCACTTACCACAGCACATGGACCATGTTTCTGCCTACTACCAGAACCAATATTTCAGTGCCACTGCCTACCATCAGTTCCACCTATCATTGCCCATAAGTGACACCTATCAGTGCCAGCCATCAGTGCCACCTATCAGTGCTGCAAATCAGTGCCCATCAGTCAGTGCTACATACCAGTACCACCTACAAGTGTCACATACCAGTGCCACCTATCAGTGCCAGCCATCAGTGCCGCATATCAGTGTCCATCAATCAGTGTTGCAAATCAGGGCCCATCAGTAGGTGCCACATATCAGTGCCCATAAGTGCCACCTATCAGTGGCAGCCATCAGTGTCCATCAGTCATTGCCACCTATCGGTGCTGCAAATCAGTGCCCATCAGTCAGTGCCAGCTATCAGTGCTGCGTATCAGGGCCCATCAGTATGCAGTATGTACCACCTATCAGTGCTACAAATCAGTGCCCATCTGTCAGTGCCACCTATCAGTGCTGCAAATCAGTGCCCCTCAGTCAGTGCCACCTATCAGTGCCAGCGATTAGTGCTGCATATCAGGGCCCATCAGTATGTGCCACCTATCAGTGCTGCAAATCAGTGCCCATCAGTCAGTGCCACCTATCAGTGCTGCAAATCAGTGCCCATTAGTCAGTGCCACCTATCAGTGCTCATGAGTGCTGCTGCATATTAGGGCCTCCTCATCGGTGCCACTGCCACCCCATCAGTGCTCTTCATTGCTGCCTCATCAGTTCCCATCAGTGCAGCCTCCTTAGCGCACATCAGTGAAGGAGAAAAAGTACTTTTTTACAAAATTTTCTGACAGAAACTAACATAATTATAAAGAAGATATTGTTAGTCTATATTGTGCTTTGAGAACTGTAACTCGACATTAAAAAAATTATTGTTAATCGGTATCGGCGAGTACTTGAAAAAAAGTATCGGTACTTGTACTCGGTCTTAAAAAAGTGGTATCGGGGCAACCCTAGTATTTTTATTATGTGATTATTGTCTACGGTTATAGCTGCTAGCAGTAATCATTTTGCTGTTCTGCAGGAGTGTGACGATAGGGGGAATCGAGCGATTTTCGTTCCTGCAACAGTAATTTGCATAATCTATGGCTAATAATCTTATTAATCATAATCTTGCCTAAGTTGCATGAATGTACACTCCGGGATGCACATGGAGGTCTGTGCAGCCGGCCACGCACCTTTCATTGATTTCAACAGACTGCCTGTACGCCCCTGCACAGAGCACCTCTGCATCCCGGGCAGCTGAGAACGGCCCTTCACATAACCATATGGATTGGTGGTATGCCCAAGTAAATGAGGCAGAAATAGTAATATCTGAAATAAAATGAAAATAAACCTTTATCTCAGCATATGTCATCTCAGGTGTGTCTTGAGATCTATTCCAATTTGTTCTGGTGCCAGGTACTGAATACCCCTCACTAAACTGTCTCATAGTTTTATATACCAAAAATATAAAATATAGATAAAGTGCACCATGTGTACACAACTTGGCTAGCCAATGATTGTGCTTGCCTTCTTCCTCATTTACACCACAACGCTTAGAAATGTGCGCTCTTTCGTATAAAATGGAAAGGTCTGCATTTATACAGCAGTAAATATAACATTCACCAAACACTCACTGCAGGTGAATCCTCCTGGTGCGTGTTTTAAATTAGTGATCTATTCATGGCCAGTGAATGTCTGGTGAATGTCACATTCATTTGTTTACAAATATGCACCCAAGTATATGTTTGGGGAGAAGGTAAAACAATACCCGTTGATCTGCCAGAAAACCTGGGAGCTCCCAACTTCCCATTTAAGCTGACAACTCCTATCCTGGGAAATATTTAAGCCATGCCATGTTCTTCTCTATGGACTACAGAACACCTGCCCCCTTTATGGTGGCAGCGGAGAACTGGGCAGGGCTGACAACACTGCTTGGGATTTCACTGCAGCAAAGTCGTCAGGTTACTGTGAGTTAGGATCTCATTGAATTTTTAGCAGATCAACATATACTTTCTCTGTACATCTGGCATTTTTTAAAGTTAAAGGGGAAGTTCACCTTTACAGAAAAATCTGTATGGTGAACTTACACAGGTCCCCCTCCTTGCCCACCCCTGGTCCCGCTGACCTGTACCATGGCAATCTCTGGTTCTAAGCCCCGGTATGTCCGCGTCAGGAGTCCGGGGTTTCGAAATCCTCTGAGCTGAATGTCTAAAACGTCCTTCGTCAGGAGGGACGTTATGGAGCATTCTAATTGGTCAGCGCAGTCACATGGGCAGCCCGACCAATCAGCAGCCGCATAGCCCATCCTGTCAGCTATGCAGAACACGCGTGGATGCAAAAAGGATTTCTAAGCCCCAGATTCCTGGCGCGGATATACCGGGGCTTAGAAACAGAGATTTCCGCGGTCCAGGTCAGCGGGACCAGGGGGCGAGGATCTGTGTAAGTTCACCTTACAGATTTTTTCTGTAAAGGTGAACTTACACTTTAAAAAAAATTAAATGTGCATGTAGTGCAAACATGTACTGAATTGTTTTTGGTGTCCAGACATACAATTTAAAAAAACTTTGGCACTTTGGCCATTTAGTGTTAGAGGGTCTGTACTAGTTCACAGCGATCCCTACTCATTATCAGATACAGCAGCCTTTGCTGACCCTCTGAAAAGTGATCCACCATGAATGTTTGCCAGGCAGTGAGTAGGTGATATGTCACCTCCTCACCTATTGCTTTTAGCATAAAAAGGCTGAATCGCTGCATGGCAACCGTGTGCACTGCATGCGGTTGTGGTGTGGCCCCATACTCCTAAATGGGTCACATTTAGTGGCGATGCCACCCACTGAATGAAACATGCAAAGCAAGGCATCACAGCTATGACATCTTTACAGCCCTGAGCAGATGCATGCCCTTCTTTAGGTGGGTGGTCAGGGGGCAGTAAAACAAAAGCTCAGCCAACTGTTTTTTTTTACCAACCCCTGGCCACACACCCTTACACTACCTAACTACTTCTTTCCTCCAAGACACACATCCTGTGTAAGCTCCATGTCAGATCGTCACTTTGATATCTCATTCAGGACATAGTGACAGAGTCTCTTTGATGTGCACTATGACATGTTTTAATGGTTATAAAAATACCAACACTGCAACCACAGGTGGAAGGAAAGAAAATCGATCCCCCTATCAACACAGTCAATGTCAATTGTATTCTGCCAGAGAGAAGTGCAGGGAGCATTCCTGGTTACTGCTAGTGGCTATAGCTGCTGGCTGTAATCATATGTAGAAAATCCAATATGTTGGTTGTACCTTGATTGATCACTAGATCAACTTGGGTACAATCAGCCTGCCCATACATGGTTTGAATCTCGGACGGTTCAGCAGGGCCGGCTTCAATCAACATTTCTAAACCTTTTGTCAGTTATGGCACCTTTTAAAAGTGTGCAAAATCTCGAGGCATCCCAGGTACATTTTACGGCAAACTGGGCCTTCATTTGGTGATAAATGTCAATGGATGTCTCCTGATTTATTTTTTTTATTATCAAAGGAAAAGTGTCCCAAAAATAAGAAAAATAAATAAACACTAGCTGTATGTTTTTGTGCCATTGGCATGAACCACCAAAAAAAAAAAAATAATAATTGTATTTATCTACTCCTGACATGCATGAGGATATACTCATAGTAGGGCCAGGAAAAAACAGTATGCATTTTTCTGACACTGAAAGTAATGCTGGCCATACATGGAGGGTGGCCCTGTAGACATTTTCAATTGAGCTCGACATCCCTCAATTGAAAATTTAAAAGAGCTGACTGGAAAATTGTTGGGTGAAAAGCGCCTACATCCAATCATATGCAGGTACTGTCTACGTATTTTGACAGCTGGCTGTCAAAATACAATAGCTACAGACAGAGATCTGTCCATTCACGCTGTGAATCTGTTGAGACTTTTTTATGTTCAGCCTGCAGTATAAACTTAAAAAAATCTGTATGTGTATGGCCAACATAACACTTGTACTGACACTAGATACTGTATAAACTCTTCTTTTTCTACTCAGAACACACTGACACTAACACTGACCCTAAGGCTGACCATGCACTGATCTGGGGGGGCATCATGAAGCGCACTCCCAACACAAACACTATATTGTCAAAAGTGTTGGGACGTCTGCCTTTACATGCACATGACCTTTAATGGCATCCCAGTCTTAGTCCGTGGGGTTTAATACTGAATTGGCCAATCCTTTGCAGCAATAACAGCTTCAACTCTTCTGGGAAGGCTGTCCACAAGATTTCGGAGTGCGTCTATGGGAATGTTTGGACATTCTTCCAGAAACACATTTGTGAGGTCAGGCACTGATGTTGGACAAGAAGGCCTGGCTCGCAGTCTCCCCCTAATTCATGCCAAAAGTGTTCTATTGGGTTGAGGCCAGGACTCTGTGCAGGCCAGTCAAGTTTCTCCACCCCAAACGCGCTCATCCATGTCTTTATGGACTTTGCTTTGTGCACTGATCCAAATCATTTGGTGGAGGGCGGGATTATGGTGTGGGGTTGTTTTTCAGGGGTTGGGGTTGGCCCCTTAGTTTCAGTGAAGGGAACTCTGAAGGCATTAGCATAGTAAGACATTTTGGACAATTTCATGCTCCCAACTTTGTGAGAAGTTTGGGGATGGCCCTTCCTGTTCCAACATGACTGCGCACCAGTGCACAAAGCAAGGTCCATAAAGACATGGATGAGCGAGTTTGGGGTGGAGGAACTTGACTATCCTGACCTCAACCCGACAGAACACTTTTGGGCCAAATCAATATTGAACCCTACGGAATAAGTGGGACGCCATTAAAGTTCATGTGCATGTAAAGGCAGGTGTCCCAATACTTTTGTAAAATATTGTGTATATGTGGCACCATGCATACATGTATTATGCCATCATCAGTGTTTGCCATTATTTTATGACCCCCTGAGGAACCCAGAAGGCATCCTGGTTCAGAAAGGCTGTTCTAAATACATGAGCCATATGTTTTCTTACTTGGATCTTGGCGTTGCTTACGTATTTCTTTTAGATCTGTGCAGTATACCAGTATAAAACAATTCCTGCACTTTAGTTCTGTCACTGTGCAAGAGTTCCCTGTAATAAAGACTGGTCACTGCTGCTCCCTCTTTTTGTGCAGGGTGACTGGTCTTGTTTCCGTCCCCTCCTCATAACTTGATGCAGACAACCTAATGTAAAACCTACTGGGTCCTTCCCCCAGTTCTGCTCTTTGTACAGGCTATACGCAGAAAAGTAATGATTTCACCTCTACTTTCAGAAGGTAATATTGGGGTTTGTAAAAGCATCTGAAGCCACTGGGAATTTTATTTGAATGAACGTTTTGGTGCCTGGAGTTCAGCTTTAAAACTTTGTGAACTGTGGTCTATGTCCAGTTTTGTTAAATTGTTGCTTTTACACATTGCACAAAAAAGTTTTTCTCAGGTTCACTCCCATTCTCATTACAGTGTGCTGGATAATCTTTTTATTTTATGTGTTAAATGCAGCATTTATGTACGGGGAACGGGATTTAAACAATAAGCAGACCTTACATTTTGATGAACTGCCTAAATAAAATTCATTAACCAGTAATAATAAAATAAAATAGAAGCTTTTGCTTAAAGTTGAACTTAATGGATTAATTGTATTGCATACTTGCTTCATATTTCATACCTGATGGACTGCTGGGGAAGCTGACAATCCCTGTACTAGTCAGTGCTTCTAAAGTAATCTTCTGGGTCCTGGGCTGAGCTGCTTCCCCAATGCACACAGGACATTGCTCGCGTGGCACCATCCTGTTTGTCCAATCAGAGAGTGCCTTGTACTCATTGAAAAAATACAAGGAGTGCTATGAATGGCAGAAATGCTGGGCAAGCTCCCCGCTGTGGTCAGTATGCAGTGGGGCAGCACGTGCATAGAATTTGAGCAGAATCCAGAAGTAGCTATTACAGTAGTAGCGCCGACTACCACACTGATTTCCGGTTTCCATAGTGGACCATGAGCTATAAGTAATTCTTACTTGCGCCAAGCTGGATAAATGTAAATATGCAATACAAATAATTCTTGGAACTCAGCTTGAAAATAGTGACAGAGCTGTCCCCTGCAGTAATTCCTTTTCGCCACTAGATGTCCTCAAACCTGAATAAAAACAAGAAACCTGGGGTGATTCGTTAGTGCACAATTACTTGTCCACATCACAAATTTTGGCTAGCCTGGCCATTAAATACACAAAGGTGGAAAATAAACATCCTGAACACTTGCAAAAAAAACCCCAAAAAAACAAGGAAGAGTCAGCATCCCTCTGATGGAGAAATAACCAATTTATTTTATACAGGAAAACAGCCTACAAATACGAGGATATTTGTAAATTTCAAACTGATGAAGAAAAAACACATGTGACTAACCTGAAAAAAATTCACACGTTCAGAAATTTGTAAATTTCAAACTGATGAAGAAAAAACACATGTAACTAACTTGAAAAGAATTCACACGTTCAGAATCTGCTTCCATCAAGAAGACTTCTGTCCCCAGACTGCAAAAACCCACGGATCTCTGGTTGATGTGGGACTACAATTCACTGCATGGTGGTAACAATAAGCACAATGGGACATCCACAGATACATATTTTTTCACTCAACATATCTCAAAAAACAGGAGACCTTCTGTTTGTGATGACAATCAGGTCCCCATTGGCAGCCTTGATGGAGGGACTTTTTTATATTTATAGTAAACTTAAACTTGTGAAATTTGGAGGTAGGTGGCATAGGTTCCTCTTCATCTATTAGTACTTAATGGAGTACTGCTCATTTTGCATGCCAAAGTACAGGCCTGACGTTACTTCCGAGTTATCCTGGTAGGTGGTGCTGGGCTGGTCACTGGCAGACGTGGCCACCATCTCCCCATTGTTGGTGGGCTGGAAGGCATCCCACAGACAGCTGTCTTCCATGGGTTGAGAGTCAGATATGGCACCAGGTAAAAGGGGCAAGCTCGTGCTGGTGTAGTTATGCTCGGTTAAAGCAGAATATGCATTTTCCAGGGCTTCTCTGACAATGCTAGGAAGTTCGCTCTTAGCCATCATGGGAGACCAATCTGGAGCTAAAGGTTCGCCCTCAGAGAAGGAATCTGGAGCTAGAGCTTCACTCTCAGCTGCAATGAAGGACCAGTCTTGTTCTAGCGGTTTGTCCTCAGCCATCATGGTGGACCAGTCTGGAGCTAGAAGTTCACTCTCTGACATCAAGGAGAAAGGGTCAGGTTCACTATCAACCATCATGGAGTGCCAATCTGGAATTTGATTTCCACTATTAACCATTCTGGAAAACAAGCTTTGCGTTAAAGGTCTGCACCTAGCTGCCGTTGAAGACCAGTCTGGAGCTTGAGTTTTACTATCAGCCACCACAGAGGACCAGTCCGAAGCTTGAGGTTTGTGCGCTGCCACCATAGAGGACCAGTCTGGAGCTTGAGGTGTGCTCTCAGCCAATATAGAGGAACAATATGAAGCTTGCGTTTTGCTCTCTTTCATCGAGGCCCAGTCTAAAGCTTGAGGTTTGTGCAAAGCCACCATGGAGGACCAGTCTGGAGCTTTAGGTTTGCTTTTAGCCATCATGGAGAAACAGTTTGAATCTTGGGGTTTGCTGTCAGTCATCATAGAGAACCAGTCTGAAACTTGAGGTTTGCTCTCAGCTATCATAGAGGACCAGTCTTGAGCTTGAGGTTTGCTCTTAGCCACAATATAGAACCAGTCTGGAGCTTGAGATTTGCTCTCAGCCACCATAGTGGAACACTTTAAAGCCTGAGGTTTGCTTTCAGCCATCATGGGTGACCAGTGTGAAGTTTGTGATTTGCTTTCAACCACTACAGAGGACCAGTCTGGAGCTTGAGGTTTGTTCTCCACCACTGTAGAGGACCAGTCTAAAGCCTGAGGTTTGCACTCGGCCACCATAGAAGACCAGTCTGAAAGTTGAGGCTTGCTTTCAGTCTGCATAGAGGAACAGTTTGAAGCATGAGGCTTGCTGAAAGCCCCCATGGAGGTCCAGGCTGGAACTACAGGTCTGACCAAAACCATCACAGTTGGAGCTACTGGTGACACGGATGGGGAAATCTGGGTGGAATGTCTTTTCAGCTGCACTACACTGGCATTTATGACGTTGTTACCTTCTTTAAATACGAACTTGCCTTCTCCAGTGTCCAGATCGGTCACTCTCTGCTTTCTCTTCATTTCAATCTTCTTAACGGCCGCCTGGGCAGCCTTCTCCCGTAGTTTGTAACCTACCAGGTTGCAATCTTCGCACTGGCAATGTATCCAGGTGCAGTTGCGCTTGTGGCCCTTCAGAGGGGAGAGGAAGCCATGGTTCCTGCAGCGGGCACACATGGGCCGACGCTTGGTAGACTTGGTGGCTTCTCCGGGAGAACCCTGTCTGAGACTTGTCTGCGGAAAGGACGACATGACTCGGGTCGCAGAAGACAGCGCCACACACCTAGAGGATCCTGGGGGGGTCATCAACTCCACCCTAAAAGAGGATGGGGGAGAAGAGCGCCGCTTTCAGGTAGAGGGAGGCTCTAGAGGGGAGCGCGGGGGAGAGGAGGCTCCATACTGGAGACCGCAATGCAGACCTGAATGATCTTAACCGAATATGTTTTATTTCATTTATATCTAATACCCATCTAATATATCTTCACTTATATCTGATTTATTTCATTTCTAATAAACCTATAATATATCTTCACTAATATCTGATTTATTTTATTTCTGTCTAATACACATCTAATATATCTTCACTAATATCTGATGTATTCTGTTTCTATGTAATACCCATCTAATATATCTTCACCAATATCGGATTTATTTCATTTATATCTAATACACATCTAATATCTGATTTATTTTATTTCTAGTACTCATCTAATAAATCTTCACTAATATCTGATGTATTTCATTTATATCTAATACCCATCTAATATATCTCTTCACTAATATCTGATTTCTGTCTGGTGCTATCTATATAAATATCGATTTCTCAATGACAGTGGTCTCCAAACTGCGGCCCTTTGCTTTCCCTTGTTTGGCCCTTGGTTCCTCCCACCAACACCAATGATGGGGCACTATTCCTCCCAGTGACCCCAATCATGGGGCACTATTCCTCCCAGTGACACCAACAATGGGGCACTTTTCCTCCCAGTGACACCAACCATGGGGTACTATTCCTCCCATTGAAAACAATGATGGGGAACTATTCTTTCCACTGACACCAACAATGGAGCACTATTCCTCCTTCTGACCCTAATGATGGGGCACTAATCCTCTCACTAATACCAAAGATGGGGCACTATTACTCCCAATGATGGGGCGCCTCCCACTGACATCAACAATGGGGCATTATTCCTCCCAGTGCCACCAACTATGGGACACTACTCCTCTCATTAACAACAATGATGGGGCACTATTCCTCTTATTGACAGCAAGGATGGGGCACTATTCCTTCCACTGATGCCAGTGATGGGCCACTATTCCTTCCACTTACATCAACAATGGGGCACTATTCCTCCTACTGACACTAATGATGGGACACTTCCTCCCACTAACACCAGCGATGGGGCACTATTCCTCCTACTGACACTAATGATGGGACACTATTCCTTCCACTAACACCAACAATGGGGCACAATTCCTTTCACTAACACCAACAATGGGGCACTATTACTCCCAATGACACCAATGATGAGGCACAATTCTTCTCACTGACACCAAGGATGGTGCATTTAATAATTTGCCACCAAGGATGGGACATTTTTCTACTCCCACTTGCCACAGTCCCCCCCCCCCCCCCCCCTAAAATTTGAAGCACAGTAAACTAGCACTTTGTTTAGAAAGTTTGGGGACCTGTGCTCTATGACATAACTGTCATTCCATAGACCTCCAGTATGTCTCCATCCATCAAATATATATGTGAACCCAATCATTAAAACCTTACATTAGCTAGAGCATGTCAATGTTATTTCAGAGTAATTTACAATAGATTTAGGGTCAATTCACACCAGATGCACCTGTATACGTTGATCAGTGTATATATATTGTAAAAGCAGAAGCAGTTCACACCAGTGCTTTGCACTGAAATGCACTGAGAAAAGGTAGAATAGTCCTTACTTTTCTTTGGCGCAATGCATGCAAGCAGACTGCAACGGGCATAAACACGGGAATTAAAACAGTCAGTTTACGTTTACATATAAAGCTTGGTGAAGTAGACTAGACCATTGGAAGGTTGTACCCCCTTCATGATCAAGGCATTTTTTGCTTTTCACCACTGTGCTTCTTTAACTGGCAATTGCGTAGTCATGCAACACTGTGCGCAAATTTATATTAATTCATATCATTTTTTTTCTAAAAAATAGAGCTTTCTTTTGTTTTGTTTTTTGGTGGTATTTAATTACCACTGTTTTTTTTTTTTTTTTTTTTGCTATAATAATGAAAAAATACAGATTTTTAAAAAAAAAAAAAAACATGTTTTTATTCATTTCTGTTATAAAATTTTGCAAACAAATAATCTTTCTTCATAAATTTAGGCCAAAATGTAGTCTGATTGTGAAGGGAGAGGAGCTAGAGGAGACCCCTTTCGGCCTGATGTCGGGAAAGGTTTCTCTGGAGCAGCACACACCAAGGCCTGAACCGCTGATAAAGTGAGTGTCACTATGCCAGACTGCCTGTTTGCTATATATACACACACATATATATATATATATATATATATATATATATATATATATATATATATATACACACACACACACACACACACACATATATGTATGATTTTATATATATATATATATACACAGTATCTCCCAAAAGTGAGTACACCCCTCACATTTTTGTAAATATTTTATTATATCTTTTCATGCAACAACACTGAAGAAATTACACTTTGCTACAATGTAAAGTAGTGAGTGTACAGCTTGTATTACAGTGTAAATTTGCTGTCCCCTCAAAATAAATCAACACACAGCCATTAATGTCTAAACCGCTGGCAACAAAAGTGAGTAAACCCCTAAGTGAAAATGTCCAAATTGGGCCCAAAGTGTCAATATTTTGTGTGCCCACCATTGTTTTCCAGCACTGTCTTAACCCTGTTGGGCATGGAGTTCACCAGAGCTTCACAGGTTGCCAATGGAGTCCTCTTCCCCTCCTCCATGACGACATCACAGAGCTGGTGGATGTTAGAGACCTTGCGCTCCTCCACCATCTGTTTGAGGATGCCCCACAGATGCTCAATAGGGTTTAGGTCTGAAGACATGCTTGACCAGTCCATCACCTTTACCTTCAGCTTCTTTAGCAAGGCAGTGGTCCTCTTGTGTTTGGGGTCGTTATCATGTTGGAATATATGCCCTGTGGCCCAGTCTCCGAAGAGAGGGGATCATGCTCTGCTTCAATATGTCACAGTACGTGTTGGCATTCATGGTTCCCTCAATGAACTGTAGCTCCCCAGTGCCGGCAGCACTCATGCAGCCCCAGACCATGACCCTCCCACCACCATGCTTGACTGTAGGCAAGACACATTTGTCTTTGTACTCCTCACCTGGTTGCGGTCACACACGCTTGACACCATCTGAACCAAATAAGTTTATCTTGGTCTTATCAGACCACAGGACATGGTTCCAGTAATCCATGTCTTTAGTCTGCTTGTTTTCAGCAGACTGTTTGGCTTTCTTGTGCATCATCTTTAGAAAAGGCTTTCTTCTGGGACGACAGCCATGCAGACCAATTTGATGCAGTGTGCAGCATATGGTCTAAGCAACAGGCTGACCCCCCACCCCTCTAACCTCTACAGCAATGCTTGCAGCACTCATATGTCTATTTCCCAAAGACAACCTCTGGATATGATGCTGAGCACGTGCACTCAACTTCTTTGGTCGATCATGGCGTGGCTTGTTCTGAGTGGAACCTGCCCTGTTAAACCCGCTGTATGGTCTTGGCCACCATGCTGCAGCTCAGTTTCAGGGTCTTGGCAATCTTCTTATAGCCTATGCCATCTTTTTGTAGAGCAACAATTATTTTTTTCAGATCCTCAGAGAGTTCTTTGTCATGAAGTGCCATGTTGAACTTCCAGTGACCAGTATGAGCGAGTGAGAGCGATAACACCAAATTTAACACACCTTCTCCCCATTCACATCTGAGACCTTGTAACGCTAACGAGTCACATGACACCGGGGAGGGAAAATGGCTAATTGGCCCCAATTTGAACATTTACACTTAGGGGTGTACTCCCTTTTGTTGCCAGCGGTTTAGACATGTGTGTTGAGTTATTTTGAGAGGACAGCAAATTTACACTGTTATACAAGCTGTACACTCACTACTTTACATTGGAGCAAAGTGTCATTTCTTCATTGTTGTCACATGAAAAGATATAATAAAATATTTACAAACATGTGAGGGGTGTAATCACTTTTGTGAGATACTGTGTATATATATATATATATATATATATATATATATATATATATATATATATATTTATCACATTTCAATGACTTTTAGGTTTTCACCTATTTCCTCTGCATATACCGTATATGGCTTCTTTTACAGAGATCATTTTTATGTGATAATTTTTTGATGTGATTATTTTTCAGTCATTTCTAGGTAGTGTTATTTTTGTGTAGGGGTATCATTGTGATCATTTTATCCAATGCCTAGGTTTACTTTGGAACTATATACGCTGCACTTAGCACTTTGGCATAGCACCTTGATTATTACTAACATTGTATTTCTAGGATTATTCCGTGAATCCATAGGTGTTTAGCACTTCATATAGTAGTTTGATACATTTTGCACTATTTACTTCATATTCCTGGATATCCATCCGGGATTCACTTATCTTTTTAGCGCTGCATTTCCCTTGTTCTTTTTACTCTTAAAATAATATCCCAAGTTTTGAACATCTCACGGAGCACTTTTTAATTCATCATCCGAAAATGGAAAGAATATGGCACAACTGCAAACCTACCAAGACATGGCAGTCCACCTAATCCGACAGGCCAGGCAAGGGGAGCATTAATCAGAGAAGCAGCCAAGAGGCCCATGGTAACTCTGGAGGAGCTGCAGAGATCCACAGCTCAGGTAGGAGAATCTGTCCACAGGACAACTATTAGTCGTGCACTCCACAAATCTGGCCTCTATGGAAGAGTGGCAAGAAGAAAGCCATTGTTGAGAGAAAGCCATAAGAAGTCCCATTTGCAGCTTGTGAAAAGCCATGTGGGGGACACAGCAAGCATGTGCAAGAAGGTGCTCTGGTCAGATGAGATCAAAATGTAACCTTTTGGCATAAAAGTAAAAAGCTATGTGTGGCGGAAAACAAACACTGCACATCACCCTGAACACACCATCCCCACCGTGAAACATGGTGGTGGCAACATCATGTTGTGGGGATGCTTTTTTTTCAGCAGGGACAGGAAAGCTGGTCAGAGATTGATAGGAAGATGGATGGAGCCAAATACAGGGCAATCTTAGAAGAAAATCTTTTAGAGTCTGCAAAAGACTTGAGACTGGGGCGGAGGTTCACCCTCCAGCAGGACAACGACCCTAAACATACAGCCAAGGCTACAATGGAATGGTTTAGATCAAAGCATATTCATGTGTTGGAATGGCCCAGTCAAAGCCCAGACCTAAATCCAATTGGGAATCTGTGACAAGACTGAAAATTGCTGTTCACAGACGCTCCCCATCCAATCTGACAGAGCTTGAGCTATTTTGCATAGAAGAATGGGCAAAAATGTCACTCTCTAGATGTGCAAAGCTGGTAGAGACATACCCAAAAAGACTTGAAGCTGTAATTGCAGCGAAAGGTAGTTCTACAAAGTATTACTCAGGGGGCTGAATACAATATACACCACACTTTTCATATATTTATTTGTAAAAAATGTTGAAAATAATTTATCATTTTTCTTCCACTTCACAATTATGTGCCACTTTGTGTTGGTCCATCATATAAAATTCCAATAAAATACATTTACTTTTCAAGGGGTATGAATACTTTTTGTAGGCACTGTATATATATATCCATCCCTAAAGTGGATTGGAGCTTTCTCTTTGCTGGTTTGGGGCTGTCTCTTTGCTGGTTTGGGGCTGTCTCTTTGCTGGACTTGGGCTGTCTCTTTGCTGGACTGGGGATGTCTCTTTGCTATATGGGGATGTCTCTCGGGATGAATATCCCGTCACCAACCACCCCAGCAAACCTGTTGTCTCTATTCTGGACTGGGGATGTCTCTGTGCTGCACTGGGGATGTCTTTTTGCTGGACAGGGGGTGTCACTTTGCTGGACTAGGGAGAATTCTTTGCTGGATTGGGGATGTCTCTTTGCTGGTCTGGGAATGTCTCTGTGCTGGACTGGGGATATCTCTTTGCTGGATGGGAATGTCTATTTGCTGGATGGGGATGTCTCTTTGCTGGACTGGGGATGTCTCTTTGCTGGACTGGGGATGTCTCTTTGCTGGACTGGGGATGTCTCTTTGCTGGATTGGGGATGTCTCTTTGCTGGATTGGGGATGTCTCTTTGCTGGATTGGGGATGTCTCTTTGCTGGACTGGGGAGGTCTCTCTGGTGGACTGGGGATGTCTCTTTGCTATATGGGGATGTCTCTTTGCTGGACTGGGGATATCTCTCAGGATGAATGTCCCGTCACCATCATCAGTGGGCCAGATTAAACGCCAGAAAGAAAAAAACCTGGGTTCCACATAACATTAGAGAGAGGAAGATGAGGACATGGGAACCAGTAAGCTGCAGCAAAATGGTGTTTTACTGCAGAGCATTGCTGGATTCGCTGGGCAAGTGGGTATGTTGATAAATTACAACCCAAAAAAAAGGTAAGATGGATTAAAAAAATAATACTTGGTAATCCTGCCATGATGGTACGTTTTTAAGGCACTTCCTGTTATAGGGTGACAATGCTCTGTGTCCCTTAGTTATGCTACTACTACAATCTTCCGATGGAGTCTACAAGTGGCTGTTTTAACACACAACATGCAGACCTGGTACACTGTTGCCACCATCAGGGGACCTGCATGATGAATAATATGCCGGTGTGCATGTAACCATATTTCGAAAGAGACAAAATAATTTTATCAAAATCCTCTATTTCCACAAAAAGAGGAACACAAAAGAGAAAAACAAAAATATGTATCTGTTTCTTGTTTTCTCTTTGAATGAGAGCCGAATAAGGTGAATTTGAGGTATGGTGCCATTTGCTTGGCAAAGTTTTCTCATCAGTGATGACAAAATCTGTTATAATTAAAAAATTCATATTAAAAATGAAAACGAGCTTCTGGAGATGAAGGTGCGTACAATGGATGGAGGACAGCTTTTTGGCTGAATCTTTAAAGTATATCTAAATCCAAAAAATATTTTTTTTTTTATTTTGGATAAAGTAGGGAAGGGTTAAAAGTCTAGACAGTCTTTTCTCAATGTATGCCTCATTAGAAAAATGTATCTTCACGTCCTGTCCTGTATACATAGCAAAAGGGAAATCTCTTAAGAGTGTTGGGAAGTCCCCTCTAAATCTGAACATACTATAAACTAGTAGACTTTCGAATGAATATTCTCAGTAGATCCAATCACTTGACGAATTTCATTTAAAAGCATTTCAAAATTTTGTTTGCTTTTTGATTTGAGTGAATGTAATTTCCCAAACAAAATCCTCATTCACTGTTAAAAATGAATTCCAAGAAACATTTTCCATCCTTTTTCGAATTTTCTCCTTACTATCGTCAAAAACCAATGTTGCTTTGACCTCACTAACAATTAGAAAATCAAATGAACGTTTTTTGATAATGCAAAATTTAGAGAAAAACTATTGGTGTATGGTCAGCTCTAGACAGCTGTCACTGCTATAAATGTCACTGATAATAGAATTCAACTCTATTTTTGCTTTGGTGCCTACTCAAAATTTTTGATTTTCCCTCACTTTCTGTTTCATTGACAGTGGCCACCTTATGGAGACACAGACACTAATAAAAACCTGACAGGGGTTCCAGCCCTTCAGTTCTCTATCTAAAACATTTCAAGACAAATTTCCAGCCAAAGCTAAATGAAAAGGAGAGTCTAAAATCCATAACCACCACAATCACTCTTGTAAAATACAATTAAATCAGTATTTTGTGAAGGGAGCAGCTACTGTAATAAGCCTGTGGCCCTAAAGCTGTTGGAGAACATGTGTCCTGTGATGCATGCTGATACTTGTAGTTTCCAGACATCTTCAGAGGTTTAAGCCAGTTGCTCCTCTACTTGGCTTAGTGGGCCTTGCTGTGCTTTGATGGAGCTTTCGGCCAGCTGGTGGACAAGGTGTCCTCTTTGTCTCTATTGGTTAATTATGTATATTGGGTCAGCTATATTGGATCATTACATATACACAGGCTTTGCTTCCTGCTTAGTGGTACTGAACAGTAATGCCCTGTACACACGACCGGTTTTCCCGTCGGAATAAACTCTGAAGGTTTTTCTGATGGAGTTCCGATGTAATTCCGCTCAAGCTGTCTTGCGTACACACGTTTACACCAAATTCCGACCGTCCAGAACGTGGTGACGTACAACGGGACTAGAAAACGGAAGTTCAATAGCCAGTAGCCAATAGCTTCCGTCTCGTACTTGCTTTCGAGCAAGCGTAGTTTTTGGTACGCTGGAACAGCATAAGAGATTGGTTTTCCCAATAGGAATTGGTTCAGTCGGAAAAATTTAGAACATGTTCTCTTTCTAGGTCCGTCAGAATTTTCGACGTAAAAAGTCAGCTGGGGCATACACACGATCAGAATATACGATGAAAAGCTCCCGTCTGACTTTTTCTGACGGACATTCCGCTCGTGTGTACACGGCATTAGAGTGCTTTGTGATTCCCTTATCTCTACAAATCTATGGGTCACCTCAGCTTTATTAAAACCTTTAAACTTTGTTAAAATCTAGATGAGAGGCTAAACTTTATTATATGGTACACAACCTTGAAAATATGGCCCAGCAACTTAATATCAATGTGAAATGTTTCCTTTTAGTTTTACCTATGTGCTGGGATGAGTGGGAGATGGCTAGGCAATTGGAATATGTTGGCTTTGGTGGTTTTGGTGAAAGAGGTATTCCAAGCTGTTTACAGTCTTCCACTACAGCAATACAAAACAAGTAACAAGAACAAACATGTAAAAAATAAGTAAAAAATACTTTTTTTTAAATTTAGTGAAAAGGTGGCAGGCCTGCATAACACTAACAACATAGTAAATGCACCACTATTTCATGTGATGTCAATTCTTCCATATGATCTGAATAGCTGACATACTGTTGTGAATACTAATTTTATGTGTGTTGGCACAGTGGCATTCAGCAGAGAAGTGTCCATGCCATGAAAATGGCAGTGGTAGTCAGTGGAGAAGTGTGCCCATTTAAAAAACTGAAAAAAAAAAGTAAGTTGAAAACTGAGTGGCTGCAATAGTAGTCAGTGGAGATATGCATCACTTCAGTGGACACTGTTTGGGTTCAGTGGTAATCAGTGGAGAGGTTCATGGCTTCAGTGGAAACTGTGTGGATGCAGTGAAGTGCAATGAAGCAAGGGGTACTCAGCTGGACATGCACTGCTTCACTGGAAACTGTGTTGGTGCAGTGGTGGATATGAAGAAGTGCGTTGCTCCAGCAACAACTGTGGTGGTAGTTGGCAGAGAAGCATATTGGTACAGTGGTAACTGTGTGGGTTCAGTGGTGGTCAGTGGAGAAGTGTGTCACTACTACAGTGGAAACTGTGCGATGCAGTAGTTGCCATAGGAGAAGTGAATCTGTGCAGAGGAAATGGTGGGTTCAGTGGTAGTCAGTGGAGAAGTGCATAATTGCAATGAAAACCATATGAGCGCAGTGGTAGTTAGTGGAGATGTGGATCAGTTAAGTGGAAACTATGTGGGTGCAGTGGTAGTGAGTGAAGTGTGCCGCTTTAGTGGATACTTTGTGGATACAGTAGTATCCACAGAATTAAATCACTTTACTGGAACTCACTGTGTGGGTGTATTGGTAATCAGTGGAGAAGTGTGGCACTTTAGTGGGAATTGTGTGGGTGAAGTAGTAGTCAGTGGAGATGTGCATCACTTCAGTGGAAACTTTTGGAGTGCAGTGGTAGTCAGGGAAGATGCGCATCACTTCAGTAGAATATTTGCAATTTGCAAATATTTACAATGCTTTATTATCTCCCTTGTCTTACCCAAAATTATGGCCCGTTTAACTTTAGTGCCCTCTTGCTAGTCTGTTTCTGAATTAGGAATTTTGCCCTGTTAACCAGCCAAGCTTTATTACCTCCTGAGTGATAATTGAAATCCATCCACACCCCACCCCTATCAGTATAAATATAAGCTTCTCTTGGGGGAAGCATTTGCAGGGGGCACACATTTGCAACTGGGCTCTTTCTCAAAGTGGTAATTTCTATAAGTGGAAAGCACTTCTGACTCTGCACTTCAGCGATTGCACAAAGCGAAGGGACTCAAGATAAACACTTTGAAAAACACCACAGATATCAGGTGACCTTGTTTACTCCTTTAGTTCTTTCTCCTTGTAACATGCATTCTCTATCACTCCTTGTGACAGCTCTATCCTAAAACAATCTCTCCTTCACCCCTCTTCTCCCCCCCACAGTATATATATATATATATATATATATATATATATATATATATATATATATATATATATATATATATATCACCCTCACTTCGGTCCTCTCCTTATTACTGCATCCACCAACTCCTGCTAATTCTAAATCCACAAACACTAAAAATCTCCAAGACCCTGGGCCATGTCCCTTCATATAGATCCCACTCCCATATTACCTCCCACACCCTTTTGCTTCTCCTAACCTCTGGAGATATATCCCCAAACCCTGGGCCTCCATCATTTAACTGCACCCCATGCACCCATCACCCTCCACCCTCTGGCAGCAGCCGCAATCTACACAATTTAGTTCCCATTTGTATTCTTCCCAAGACCAGACTCCCTTTCTCTTGTGCCCTTTGGAACTCCTGCTCTGTCTGCAACAAACTCACATCTCTCCATGACCTCTTTATCGCCAACTCATTTAACCTACAGGCCATTACCGAAACCTGGCTCCACGAATCCAACACTGTGTCTTCTGCTGCCCTATCCCATGGTGGTCTTCTCTGGACTCACTCCCCCAAATCCAGTGGACGTAAGGGAGGAGGTGTCGGAATCCTTCTAGCCCCACATAGCACCTTTCAGGTACTTCAGCCACCTCCCTCTGTGTCACTCTCCTCTTTCGAAGCACACTGTATTCGTCTTTTCATTCCAATTTCTCTAAGGATAGCCGTGATCTACGGGCCCCCTGGGCCAGTATGAACCTTTCTTGATGACTTCTCTGCCTGGCTACCCTACTTTCTCTCCTCTTAAATCCCCACAATCATTCTCGGGACTTCAACATCTCTATTAATACTAACACTCTATCACAGTACTCACCAAAGCCGAAATGCTGGGAGTGGCTTCCCTTGCAGCTAAGCGCACTCTACCTCTGGAAGTGGTACAGAGGATATAGGGCACAGAGAGGCACGGGTCCCCAGCAGGTAGATGGTTCTTGAAAGGAGGACGCCTGCAGCATGGAGATGTGGAGCAGAGGTGAAACCGGCACCTGGACTGAGGTAGGAGACCCGGCTGGGGCTCTAACCCACAAGACCCAGTAGAGATTGGAACTGGGCTGAGCGCTGGAGGTCAGGCACGGAGAACTCAGTAGGAGAAAGTCTGTGGTGCAGGCCGGGGTCATACACTGGAAGCAGGTGGATAAGGAAGTCCTTTAAACAAACGGGGGTTGTGCACTGTAAGTAGATAACAGACGAGAATGCTTGTATCAAACGTGGGGCGTGTATATTAGAAGAAGGTTCCCAAGAGTTATCATCTGGAGGGTACCCCTTCCATTTGACCAGGTACTGGACATGAGCACCCCTCCTTCTACAGTCCATTATTGTCTCCACCTCAAATTCATCTTCACCTTCAATATTGACCGGAGGAGGTGGCAATTCTTCCCTTCCTGAAAAAGGGCTGGGAGTTACTGGTTTCAGTAGGGATGTATGAAAAACAGGGTGTATCTTGTAAGAACTAGGTAGAACAAGTTCAAAAGCCACGGGGTTCACTGCTCTTTTCACCTTGAAGGGACCAATGAATTTTGGGCCCAATTTACATGAGGGACAAGGAAGTTTGAGGTTCATTGCGGATAGCCAGACTTCAGCTCCAATCTTGAAGGTTGGATTGCTCCTCCTTCCCCTGTCATAATATTTTTTGTAGCTGTCCTGAGCCTTCTTCATAGCTTCCTGAATTAATTGAAAATTAGTTTGGATAAAACTTATTCGGTCTTGTACCGCAGGAACTGTCACTTCTGGAAAAGAGTTAGGCAAAAAGCAAGGGTGAAACCCATAATTGGCCCAAAAAGGAGTTTGGTTGGTGGCTGTGTGTATGGAATTATTGTAGGCAAATTCTGCACAGGGGAGGAGAGAAATCCAGTTGTCTTGGGAGCAGGAGCAGAAGCAGCAGAGATACTGTTGCAGGGTTTGGTTCGTCCTCTCTGTTTGGCCGTTACTTTGGGGGTGATAAGCTGAGGACAGACATACCTTGATTGCTAGGGATTTGCAAAGGTCTTTCCAAAATTTTGAGGTAAACTGAACTCCTCTGTCAGATACAATGTTATCGGGTACTCCATGGAGCCTAACCACTTCTTTAAAAAATATATCTGCTAGGGGTGCAACGGATCGTCATCGATCCGTGATCCGATCCGCGGAGGTTGATCCGTACGGGACACCCGCGATCCGCGGAGCGCTCTGTGGCCTCGGCCATAGGAAAGGCCACGGCTTTGGCCTAGCTCCGGAGCAGCGGCCATCTTGGTACACCCGGCGGCCGTTTAGCACGTCATTCAACGGAGCGATCACTTGTAACAAACCGGTGTTCCTCTCTCCCCTCTGTGTACTGATCTGTACAGTGGAGGGGAGAGATCGGATGGCAGCAGTGCCAATACTCTGCAATGCCCTGCCAATACTCTGCAATGCCGAGCCAATACTCTGCAATACCCTGCCAATACTCTGCAATACCCTGCCAATACTCTGCAATGCCCTGACAATACTCTTCCATACCCTGCCAATACCCTGCCAATACCCTGCCAATACTCTGTCAATATACCTGCCAATACCCTGCCAATATACCCGCCAATACCCTGCCAATATACCCGCCAATACCCTGCCAATATACCCACCAATACCCTGCCAATATACCTGCCAATACCCTGCCAATACCCTGCAATACTCTGCCAATACTCTGCCAATAGGGAGATTGTGGATATTACAGTGGGGGAGATTTTTTTTTTTGTTGATCCGAAAATGATCCGAACCGTGACTCCTGATCCGAGGAACGATCCGAACCGTGAGTTTTTTGATCCGTTGCACCCCTAATATCTGCTGTATCTGAGGCAGAGGGTGTGCCTTTCATAGGTAGGAAGTGAGCCATTTTTGAAAGGCGATCGACCACTACCAGAATGGTGGAAAACCCCTCGGAGGGCGGTAGGTCAACAATGAAGTTCATAGCCACTTCCTTCCAGAGTTGTTCCGGTATGGGTAATGGTCTCAGCAGGCCCCAGGCTTTCGCGTTGGACCCCTTGCTGCGTTGGCAGACAATACAAGATTTGACATAGTTTTTACAATTCTTTCTCCACCCAGGCCACCAGAAGGAACGATGTTCTAGTTCAGAGTTCTTTTTTACCCCAATATGTCCTGCTAACTTGTTATCATGAAAAGTCTTTAATATCAAGATCTTTACTTGTACTGGGACAAATATTTTGTTTTGAGCCCACAGCAGACCATCCTGTTTCCTCAACAAAGGTACTTCAGGGTCTAAACATTGGCTGGAGACCTGTTCAATGGCAGTCCTTAGGTCAGACTGGATTAAACAAAGAAAATTTTGCGAAGACAGAATGGTACCAGGTTCTGCTGTCTGGGTGGTCTCCGGGAACATCCGGGAGAATGCGTCTGTTTTCCCATTTTTGGAGCCTGGCCAATAGGAAATGTGAAACCTGGAGAAGAACAAAGCCCAGCGGGCTTGCCGAGGTCTGAGACATTTTGCTGCCCTGAGGTACTCCAGGTTCTTGTGATCTGTGAAGATCATAATGGGGTGAGACGCATCCTCCAAAAGATATCTCCACTCTTCTAGAGCAAATTTGATGGCCAGTAGCTCATGTTCCCCAACGTCATAGTTCCTTTCTGGCGGGGTTAATTTCCGGGAGGTGAAAGCCACAGGGTGAAGAAGAGCTTTATGACCTCGTCTTTGAGACTGCATTGTTCCTATAGCTGACTCTGAGGCGTCCACTTCCAACACATAGGGTAAAGCGGGGTCTGGGTGTAGCAGTACCGGGGCAGAAGTAAATAGATCCTTCAGTTTATTGAAAGCTTCCTGAGCTTCCTGGGACCACTGAAATCGGCTTTGCTGGCGAGTCAATTGGGTGATGGGTGAAATGATTGATGAAATCCACAAATCGTTGAACCCCCTTTTTATCTACAGGAGCTGGCCATTCCTGGATAGATTTCACCTTCTGAGGGTCCATTGCGACCCCTTCAGTGGAGATGGTGAACCCTAAGAATTAGACCACTGTTTTTTCAAACTCACATTTTTCCCCTTTTAGATAAAGTCCATGTTTCCTGAGAATCGTGAGTACCTTTTTACGTGAACTGGTGCAGCTCGATGGTGGTAGAAAAGATAAAAATATTGTCAAAGTAAACGATCACAAAGTTGTCCAAGTATTCTCGAAAGATATCATTCACTAGATGCTGAAACGTAGCTCAGGCATTACACAGTCCGAATGGCATTACTAGATATTCAAAGTGTCCGAATCTAGACCTAAAAGCCGTCTTCCACTCATCCGAACAAGGTTATAAGCACCCCGTAAGTCAAGTTTAGAAAAGATTTGGGCGGTTCTGAACCGTTGGAACAGCTCTGGGATAAGGGGGTGCGGATAGCATTTTTTGATAGTGATCTTGTTGAGCTCCCTATAGTCCACACAGGGTCTTAGAGTGCCATCCTTCTTTTCAACAAAGAAAATTCCCGCTCCGGCTGGAGAGGAGGAAGGTCGGATGAACCCTTTTTCAAGGTTTTCGTTAATGTAGGACCGAAGGGCCTCCAACTCGTTTTCTGATAGCGGGAATATACGACCAAAGGGGATCTCAGAGCCAGGTAAAAGATCAATGGGACAGTCGTATGGCCGGTGAGGAGGTAGACTGTCGGCTTTCTTTTTATCAAAAATGTCCATAAATCCGTGGTAGGCTGAAGGGACGTGCTGTAGATGATCGGGTACTGGCTGGATGGTCAGGCAGGAGGCAGTGCTGATGGGACCAGAGGTAAAGCAATGTTGGGAGCAGTAGGCCGAAGAAAAGGAGATTTCCTTCTTACTCCAATTAATGTGGGGGTCGTGAGCTTGTAACCATGGAAGTCCCAGGATGATAGTGAACATGGTAGATCATATGATGTCAAAGCAAAGAAATTCTTGATGACCTGAATCTGTAATGGTGAGAGTGGGTTTGGTCTCCTGGGTAACGGGTCCTGAGCAAGGTAAAGATCCATCGGCCAGATGTATTTGGAGACTCTGTCTTTTGTTTTGCAGAGGAATATGCAGGATTCGGGCCAGAGATGCATCCAGGAAGCAGCTGCAGGTGCCAGAATCAATAATGGCCAGTAGCCGGATCTCCTCGCCTGCCACCTGTAGGGAGACAGGAAGGACAAGGTAAGTTGAGGTTGGACCAGCCACCTGAAAGTTCATAATTCTTTGTGGATGAGACTTACTGGGTCTTATAGGACAATTGCGCAGGAAGTGGCCTGCCCCTCCACAGTATAGGCATAGGTTGGCTTCCCGCCGGTGTTGCTTTTCATCAGGTGTAAGTGGAGCCCGGACCAGGCCCAGTTGCATTGGCTCACTTTCAGGAGTAGAGGAAGGAGGGACTGAAGGAGGAGGGTGAGCTGGAGGGACCCTGGGTAGCATCCAGGTAGGCCGTGGGGACTGGAAACGTTCGGAGCGTAGTTCCCGTAAATGTCTGTCTAATTTTATGGCTAGCTGGATTAACTCCTCCAGGGTTGAAGGAGAATCAATGCGTGCCAGTTCATCCTTAAGGGTTTCTGGCGGTACTGATATTTGAGAGCCGCCTCATTCCATCCAGTGTCCCCAGACCATTTTCGGAACTCGACAGTGTAATCCTCCACCCACCGGTCTCTTCCCTTGGACTAAGGTATGCAAGATGGTTTCAGCAGTGGCTGTGCATTGGGGGTCGTCGTATAATTTTCCCATGGATTCGAAGAAGGTTTCCACGGAGTTTAGTAAAGGGGCTCTTCTGTTCCAGGAGGTTATGGGCCCAGGCTTGGGGTTCCACGGACAGCAAAGAAATAATGAACCCTACTTTTACTGTTTCAGAACTAAAAGTCTTAGGTTGAAGAGCCAAGTATAACAAGCAGGCATTCTTAAATGCTCTGAACCTTTTTCGGTTTCCGGAAAATCGATCAGGTGTGGGAACCGTGGGCTCTGGAAGAGCCATAACAACTGCAGGAGCTGTGCTGGAGTGATCTTGGGAAGAGGTTGCTCCACTGGAGGATGCAGAGGCTGTATCCCCAGGAGATAATGTTAGGTGCTGGAGACGACCTTCAAGTTGAAAATAGCCATCTTGTAACCTCTGGACTGCTTGCGTGAGAGCTGTTACCTGCTGCCATAGCGCCTCAAGAGGGGAGCTCGCTCTGTCGGCCTCAAACATGGCTGGTTTGTACTATCACGGTACTCACTGAAGCCGAAATGCTGGGGGTGGCTTCCCTTGCAGCTAAGCGCACTCTACCTCTGGAAGTGGTACACAGGATATAGGGCACAGAGAGGCACGGGTCGCCAGCAGGTAGATGGTTCTTGAAAGGAGGACTCCTGCAGCGTGGAGATGTGGAGCAGCGGTGAACCCGGCACCTGGACTGAGGTAGGAGACCCGGCTGGGGCTCTAACCCACAAGAGCCAGTAGAGATTGGAACTGGGCTGAGCGCTGGAGGTCAGGCACAGAGAACTCAGTAGGAGAAAGTCTGTGGTGCAGGCCGGGGTCATACACTGGAAGCAGGTGGATAAGGAAGTTCTTTAAACAAGCCGAGGGTCAAACACAGCAGTAAGTCAGCAGAGAAGTCCTGAAGGCGAGCCGGGGGTTGTGCACTGTAAGTAGATAACAGAGGAGTCCGTTAGACAAGCCGGGGTCATACGCAGCAGGCAGGTAATAGAGAAGTCCTTAAACAAGCCGGGGTCAAAGCACTGGAGAGAGGCAGAGTAGGTCAGGTCAATCCAGGTCACAGCAGGTAAACACAGGCAGCAGAACTCAGGAACGGAACACAGGAAGCTGAAAGACAAACCAGCAGTTATACAAGGAACAGATCAGTCTTTTATAGGCCAGCATTGGGGTGTAACGCTAACACGTGTACGCTCATGTGCCGTTACGCCGTTGCGCCGTGTCATGAACCCGTGTGCGCCATTCCGCTACATCGTGCACCTGCATGCGCCGGGGCGCGATTCTGCTGCGCAGACGCACAGGAACATTCCGATACTGGCAAGTTCTGTTTCCATTATTTCTCTGACACACTCCTGCCCCTTCCAAATTTCTCAGGCTAACCTCCTCCTTTGACCTGAAGCAGTGAATACATGCTCCTGCTCACTTGGAGGCAATATCCTTGACCTTGTTTTCTCTCACCTTTGCACTCCATGCAACCTCTCTAACTATCCATTGCCTCTCTCTGATCACCACCTTGTTAGTTTCACTCTCTCCCTTTCCTTCACCTCCTCTCCCTCCAACCGCCTTAAAGTTACCCGCAGAAACCTACGTCATCTCAACCCTTCTCTTCTCTACTCTGCTATTGACCACCTCTATGACAAAATCTCACCCCTATCCTGCACCAACCTAGCCACTTCTGTCTACAGAGCTTCACTTCTAGCCTCACTGGACTCACTGGCCCCCATCACTACACACAGAATCAAGCTCCGACCCCTTCAACCTTGGCAAACAGATGATACTAGAATTCTGAAAAAATTTAGTCATGCTCTTGAGTGCCTGTGGCATAAGACCAAGTCTCAGAGAGATTTCAACCAATATAAATCTGCCCTCCAAAAATACAATTCCAGCCTCCTCTCTGCCAAGCAGACCTATTTTACCACTCTCATTAGCAACTTATCATCCCGTCCCCGTCAACTCTTCTCCACCTTCAGCTCTTTACTTCGTCCTCCACTGACTCCACTCACCAACTCACTCACTGCCCAGGAGATCGCCAATCACTTCAAACAGAAGATTGATACGATTCGCGTGGAGATCTCTACTGTTCCGATACCCTCCACGCTTTACACTTGATGCCCACAGGCACAATCATTACTTCCCTCTTTCAACCCCACCACTACAGACGAAGTTGCTAAACTACTTGCTAATGTCCACCTTACCACCTGCCCTCTGGATCCTGTTCCCTCACAAATGCTACGTTCACCCTCTGGCCCTATGCTACACTCTCTAACCCACATCTTCAATCTCTCCCTCTCTTCTGGCATCTTCCCCAACTCTCTGAATCATGCACTTGTCAGACCCATACTTAAAAAGCCCTCACTGGACCCATCCAATCTTAACAACCTACGCCCCATCTCCTTGCTCCCCTTCTTATCCAAACTCCTCGAACGTCTGGTCTACAACCGACTGAGCATCCACCTCGCTGATAATAACCTTCTTGATCCCCTTCAGTCTGGATTTCATCCTCAACACTCCACAGAAACTGCTTTCCTAAAACTAACAAACAATCTACTAATGGCCAAAACCAATCGACACTATTCTGTACTCCTACTCCTGGAACTCTCTGCTGCCTTTGATACAGTTGACCACCCCCTCCTCAAAAAAAAACAACACGCCTTTGGTCTCCGTGACTGTACACTTCGTTGGTTCTCTTCCTACTTGTCCAACCGCACTTTTAGCGTTTCTTACAACTCTACTTACTCCTCTCCTCTTCCTTTCTCTGTTGGGGTCCCCTAGGGTTCTGTTCTTGGACCTCTCCTATTTTCAATCTACACCGCCTCCCTGGGTCAACTGATAGCCTTTCATGGCTTCCAGTACCACCTCTACGCTCAGCTCACTCCCTCTGTCTCCTCACGTATCACTAATTTACTATCAGATATATCAGTCTGGATGTCACACCACTTCCTCAAACTCAATCTATCCAAAACCGAACTTGCCCCTTCCCCTGATCTCTCTGCCAAAATCGATGTCACAACTATAAGCCCATCCCCACATGCCAAGGTTCTAGGTGTAGTCCTAGACTCTGAACTCTCCTTCAAGCAACACATCCAATCACTGTCCAAATCCTGCCACCTCAGCCTCTGCAACATCTCCAAAATACGCCCCTTTCTAACCAATGACACAACAAAGCTCTTAATTCACTCGCTGGTCATCTCTTGCCTCGACTACTGCAACTCCCTTCTCATTGGCTTACCTCTACATAGTCTATCACCTCTTCAATCCATCATGAATGCCGCTGCCAGGCTCATCCACCTTACCAATCGGTCTGTGTCTGCCACTCCTCTCTGTCAATCCCTCCACTAGCCAAAGAATTAAATTCAAAATTCTAACAACTACATACAAAGCCATCCACAATTTCGCCCCCAGCTACATCACTAGCTTAGTCTCTAAATACCAACCTACTTGTTCTCTTCATTGCTCTCAAGACCTCCTGCTCTCTAGCTCCCTCGTCACCTCCTCCCATGCTTGCCTCCAGGACTTTTCCTTTGCCTCTCCAATCCTATGGAATGCCCTACCCCAATCTGTCCTCTTATCTCCTACTTTATTAGCTTTTAGACGATCCCTGAAAACCCTTCTCTTCAAAGAAGCCTACCCTACCCACACCTAACAACTGTATTTTCATTTTTTTCCATCAGCTCATCCCCCACAGTTATTACCTTTTGTTTCCACTTGACCCTACCTTCTAGATTGTAAGCTCTAACGAGCAGGGTCCTTTGATCCCTCCTGTATTGATTTGTATTGTAAGTGTACTGTCTGCCCTCATGTTGTAAAGTGCTGTGCAAACTGTTGGCGCTATATAAATCCTGTATAATAATAATAATAATAATATTTGTGAGTGCAGCAGTAGTCCGTAGAGGAGTATGTAAATGCAGTGAAAACTGTGTGGATGAAGTGGTATTCAGTGGATGCGTGCATCATTTTAGTGGAAACAGCGCAGGTGTTGTGGCAGTCAGTGTATAAGTGCGTTTGTGTAGTAGAAACTGTGTGACTACAGTGGTAGTCAGTGGAGAAGTGCACGTGGGGGGGGGGGTGCTTGGCACCTAAATATGGGTGTAACAAGTAACACGATCTGTATCATTGCAATGAAAACTGTGTGGGTGCAGGGGTGTTCAGCGGACATGTGCATCGCTTAAATAGAAACTGTGTTGGTACAGTTTTAGTCAGTGGAGAAGTGTCAGTGCTATGGAAACTGTCTGGCTGTAGTGTTGGTCAGTTTAAAAAGTGCCGTCAGTGGAGAAGTGCGTGTGCACAATAAAAGTTAGTGGAGAAATGTCGGTGTAGTAGAGGCCAGTGCATAAGTGCAATAAGCAAAAGTCACTGGAGAGCTATGCCCATGCTATGGTGGTCAGTGGAAAAGTAGAGATGTAAGTGGAGACATGCATTGTGTCTAGTGATGGTTTGGAGAGAAGCGTGACCTGTGGAGCAATGTGTCAGTGCAGTGGTGTTCAATTGAGATGTTTATGGGTGCAGTGGTAATCAGGGGAAAAGTGTTTCAGCGAAGTGCCTGGGTGCAGTGTGGGTCAGTGGAGAAGTGCATGAAGAGCACTGTCAGAGAGGTTACCTTGGTGGACGATGTGCTGGCCGCTCTGGTGTGCGCGCTCCTGTGGGCACTGGTGTGCATGATCCGGTTGGCCCTGGTGTGTGTGCCGGTGTCCGGACATGCGTTCTTATCCCTGTGGTCACTGGTCAGCATGTTCCTATGGGCACTGGTGTGCGCGCTGGGTTCGGGCGCGGGTGTACGCACATCTTGCTTCTTGGATACCCCTGACTGCTGCCAGCACCTGACCTCTGCCTGTTTGACTCCGCTTCTGCCTGCTCCTCTGTACGTCGTTGTCTGCCCGTTGCTGAACCCGGCCTGTACCTGGCCTTGCCTGCTCTGCTCTTGCTCAGCACCTGTTGCCTGTGTTCCTGTTTACCAACTTGCTGTTGAAGATCACCTTCCAGCTTCAGGATCCCTACCACCAGGGTCTCATACCACTCCGTACTCCCGTGCCTCCTTCCTGTTCTCTCTACAAGGGGCCGCGAGTTGGACACGTAAGGGAGACCACCTTCTGCACAAACGGACTCACCGGTCAGGTACGTAGAAGTCTGATAGTATCAGGCAGCCATGACCGAGTCCGGGCAGGGGGCCTCCCCTATGGATGAACTTTGTAGGCACTTGACGGGCCTTACTCAAGTGGTGAAAAGCCTACAGGAAGGCTACTCCAGACTAGAGGAACAAGTCCAGGTCCTGTCCTCTCCTTCTAACCCTCAGAGAGCATCTTCTGCCGGATTTCCACAAGCACCCTCAGTAGTAATGCTCCCTCCTGAGCTTAGAGTACCCACATCTGAAATGTTCTTTGGAGAACGCAGTAAATACCGTGCCTTCTGCAACTCTACTCCGCTTTGCAACCTCGCACCTTCTCATTAAAAGCAACAAAGGTGGGCTTTGTCATCTCCCTATTGGCCGGTGAGCCTCAAATCTGGGCCAACCCCCTTTTGGAGCAAAAATCAGGATCCCTGGACTCCCTTGATGCCTTCTTCTCGACCATGTCGCAGTTATACGAGGACCCCCAACTAACTGCGACTACCGAAGCCGCACTGCAACAAGGTCGCAGAGCGGCTGAAGATTATGCTGTTGAGTTAAGATGCTGGAGCTCTGACATGGACTGGAATGACGCTGTCCTGCGTCACCAGTTTCGGATGGGGTTATCTGACCCACTTAAGGATGAGTTGGCACATGTTGGAAATCCCCAGTCCCTGGATGAACACGTCAACCTTTCTATCCAAATTGACCGTCGCCTAAGAGAGCGACGTTTCGAGAGGTCCACCAGCCACTTTTGTCCCACCTGGATGCTTCCTAAGGTTCCTAGCTCCTCGAGTCAGTTTCCTCCTACCTCTTCTGCTCCGGTCTCAGAAGCTCCGGAACCCATGCAGCTTGGCTTGCTCCGTCCTTCTCTCACTTCAGAAGAAAGGTTGCGCAGACGTGCCCACAACTTGTGTCTGTACTGCGGTGAACCTGGACATTATGTGAGGACCTGCCCCAACAAGACGCGTAAATGTCTTCCTTTCTCTCCTTTGTCTGCACCTGTCTTGCCTAAATCCGGTACTCACCTGGCTCTTTCTATCATGTTGCAGCTTCAAGGAAGGAATATCCCAGTATCAGTCATCATTGACTCTGGAGCATGCAGCTGCTTCATTGACCTAGTCTTTGCTACCAACCACGGCATTCCTCTCCAACCCAAGGCTCAAGGCCTTGCAGTACACCTGGCGGATGGCTCCACCCTCAGTTCCGGTCCTGTCACTCAGGAGACCGTCCCCTTGCTGGCCATCATGGGCCCTCATCATCAGGAACTTCTATGTCTGGATGCCATCTCCTCTCTTCTCAATCATCCTGGGAATGCCCTGGCTGCAGGCCCATAAAGGGTATAATCTATAAGAAAGCAAACGTCCACCCAGTGGATAAACCGGATAAATGGAACCGTCACCACACAGAGGGCATCCTTACCAGACGTCAGATCAAACTGAGCAAATATCTCTATGGGAAAAGCAGAACCACGGCTCGATCCAGGGAATGGCTTGTATGGTAGGTGGATCAATAGCTCAGCAGGTAAGGAAATGGTTCACGGAGTCATGGTTGACAGTAGATAATAACCCAAAAAATATATAATAGACCAATGGCGTGATATCAGCAACACTAATTTATTAAAAATAAGAGAAATACACTTACAAACGAACGATAAAAACTTGCATAGAATCGTGAAGCCAGCCAGCCGGCATAAGCAAACAAGTCCCGTCC
This sequence comes from Aquarana catesbeiana, assembly GCF_042186555.1. Taxonomy (NCBI): domain Eukaryota; kingdom Metazoa; phylum Chordata; class Amphibia; order Anura; family Ranidae; genus Aquarana; species Aquarana catesbeiana. Next base: position 173,617,256 of record NC_133335.1, on the reverse strand, counting down.
TCCTCAACAAGACAGCGTGGTGACGTCAGCACTTACCTCCTCCTTATTGAGGAGGTACGTGCTGACGTCACCACGCTGTCTAGTTGAGGAGGACGGTACTTGTTTGCTTATGCCGGCCGGCTTCACAATTCTATGCAAGTTTTTATCGCATAGAATTGACAACGTGGTGACGTCAGCACGTACCTCCTCCTCATTGAGGAGGTACATGCTGACGTCACCACACTGTCTCATTGAGGAGGATGGGACTTGTTTGCTTATGCCGGCCGGCTTCACAATTCTATGCGAGTTTTTATCCTTCGTTTGTAAGTGCATTTCTCTTATTTTTAATAAATTAGTGTTGATGATATCACGTCATTGGTCTAATATATATTTTTTGGGTTATCATCTACTGTCAACCATGACTCCGTGAACCATTTCCTTACCTGCTGAGCTACTGATCCACCTACCATACAAGCCGTTCCCTGGATCGAGCCGAGGTTCTGCTTTTCCCATAGAGATATTTGCTCAGTTTGATCTGATGTCTGGTAAGGATGCCCTCTGTGTGGTGACGGTTCCATTTATCCGGTTTATCCACTGGGTGGACATTTGCTTTTTATAGATTATACCCTTTATGCCTTTTTGGTAATTATATCTGGTAAGAAGACCCTCTGTCTAGTGACGGCACAACTAATGTCATTTCACTCACTGGGTGGTTATTTATATATTTTTTGCTCACGTCTGGTTGCTCGTATTGTGTGTCACTAGATTTTTTGTACACATATAATTTATTATTTTGACGGTATTACGCTATGTTCACTTTTATTGTCTTATACCCAATTAACACTTCTGGATTTGATGCTAACCCATGCTGAGGAGTAGGGATGAGCTTCGAGTTCGAGTCGAACTCATGTTCGACTCGAACATGGGCTGTTCGCAAGTTCGCCGAACAGCGAACAATTTGGGTGTTCGCAGCAAATTGGAATGCCGCGGAACACCCTTTAAAAGTCTATGGGAGAAATCAAAAGTGCTAATTTTAAAGGCTTATATGCATGGTATTGTCATAAAAAGTGTTTGGGGACCTGGGTCCTGCCCCAGGGGACATGTATCAATGCAAAAAAAGTTTTAAAAACGGCCGTTTCGGGAGCAGTGATTTTAATAATGCTTAAAGTGAAACAATAAAATTGTAATATCCCTTTAAATTACATAGCTGGGGGGTGTCTATAGTATGCCTGTAAAGGGGCGCGTGTTTCTCGTGTTTAGAACAGTCTGACAGCAAAATGACATTTCAAAGGAAAAAAAGTAATTTAAAACTACTCGCGGCTATTAATGCATTGCCGGTCCAAAAATACACATAGAAGTTCATTGATAAAAACGGCATGGGAATTCCCCACAGGGGAACCCCGAACCAAAATTAAAAAAAAAAATGACGTGGGGGTCCCCCTAAATTCCATACCAGGCCCTTCAGGTCTGGTATGGATATTAAGGGGAACCCCGGCCAAAATTTTAAAAAAAAATGACGTGGGGGGTCCCCCTAAATTCCATACCAGGCCCTTCAGGTCTGGTATGGATATCAAGGGGAACCCCACGCCAAATTTTTTCTTAAAAACGGCGTGGGGTCCCCCCAAAAATCCATACCAGACCCTTATCCGAGCACGCAACCTGGCAGGCCGCATGAAAAGAGGGGGGACAAGAGAGCGCCCCCCCTCCTGAACCGTACCAGGCCACATGCCCTCAACATTGGGAGGGTGCTTTGGGGTAGCCCCCCAAAACACCTTGTCCCCATGTTGATGAGGACAAGGGCCTCATCCCCACAACCCTGGTCGGTGGTTGTGGGGGTCTGCAGGCGGGGGGCTTATCGGAATGTGGAAGCCCCCTTTAACAAGGGGACCCCCAGATCCCGGCCCTCCCCCCTGTGTGAAATGGTAAGGGGGTACAAAAGTACCCCAACCATTTCACTAAAAAACTGTCAAAAATGTTAAAAATGACAAGAGACAGTTTTTGACAATTCCTTTATTTAAATGCTTCTTCTTTCTTCTTTCTTCTTTCTTCCTTCTTCTATCGTCCATCTTCCTTCATCCTCTTCTTCTTCTGGTTCTTCTGGTTCTTCCTCCGGTGTTCTCGTCCAGCATCTCCTCCGCGGCGTCTTCTTCCCTTCTTCTCCTCGGGCCGCTCCGCATCCATGGCATGGAGGGAGACTCCCGCTCTTCTCTTCATCTTCTTCTCTTCATCTTCTTCTCTTCATCTTCTTTTCGGCCCGCTCCGCATCCATGCTGGCATGGAGGGAGGCTCCCGCTGTGTGACGCTTCTCCTCTTCTGACGGTTCTTAAATAACGGGGGCGGGGCCACCCAGTGACCCCCGCCCCCCTCTGACGCACGGGGACATGACGGGACTTCCCTGTGGCATTCCCCGTGACGCCACAGGGAAGTCCCGTCAAGTCACCGTGCGTCAGAGGGGGGCGGGGTCACCGGGTGGCCCGGCCCCCGTTATTTAAGAACCGTCAGAAGAGGAGAAGCGTCACATAGCGGGAGCCTCCCTCCATGCCAGCATGACAAACTTTCAATGTCAGAAAGGAATTACGACGTGGGGGATTGGGAACTTTTAGCCATCAAGGCGGCTCTGGAGGAGTGGCGTTATCTACTGGAGGGTGCTGCACATCCCATTTTGGTCTATACTGACCATAAAAATTTGGAGTACTTGAGATCAGCCAAAAGATTAAGACCCTGGTCCCTGAGAGCCTAAGAATACCTGGAGCTTTGCCACAACCATAAGTTGGCCGGACATTTTGGTGTACTGAAAACTACTGACCTGATACAGTGTACCTTCTGGTGGCCCCATCTGATCAAGGACTGTAAGGATTATGTTGACTCGTGCAACACTTGTGCCTGAAGTAAGAACAGCCGGACAAGAGCCTGGGGCCTATTAAAACTTTTACCAGTCCCAGAAAGACCATGGAGTATTATCTCGATGGACTTCATTGTTGAACTCCCTCCATCAGAAGGCTTTTCCTCCATCTTTGTTGTAGTGGACAGGTTGTCCAAGATGGCACCTTTCCTTCCTATTAGGGGCACTCCCTCAGCCATGGAGACGGCAAAGATTTTAAGGTTACATGGGGTTCCAGCGAGTACTGTGTCCGATCGAGGTGTCCAGTTTACCTCTAGGTTCTGGAAGGCCCTCTGTGGCTCCCTGGAAATAGAATTGCCATTTTCTTCAGCTTATCACCCCCCAGACGAACGGGCAAATTGAGAGGACCAATCAAACTCTGGAGCAATACCTCCGCTGCTTCTCCGTCTTCTCTCAGGATGATTGGGTCTCCTTGCTTCCTGTTGCTGAGTTCTCTTATAATAATTCTCTGCATTCGTCCATCAATTAGACGCCATTCTTTGCCAACTATGGTTTCCACCCGTCTTTCCTGCCCAGTTCAATACCCGAATGTACCGTTCCTGCAGTCTCTGAAACCTTGGATTTTTTTCTCTGCTAACAGTAAACTTCTGCAAGAAACCATGGCCAAGTCTCAGGAGTATTATAAGAAGATGTACGATAGAAAGAGGCACGGGGAACTTATCCTGGAACCTGGCAACCAAGTGTGGTTGTTCACTCTCAACCTGAAAATGGCCTGTCCCTCTAAAAACCTGGGCCCTATGTTCTTGGGTCCTTTCTCGGTGAAAAGGAAAATTAATGATGTCACTTACGAACTTGACCTGCCCGATTCTCTGAAGGTTCACCCAGTCTTTCACGTGTCTCTCCTGAAACCTGCTACTCCTAATCCCTTTGCTGGCCGTAATACCGGCCCACCCAAGCCTATTGTAATCAATAATGAGGAGGAATTCGAAGTGGAAGCAATTCTGGATTGCAGGAAAAGACGCAATCAAACCCAGTATCTCATCAAATGGAGAGGGTATGGTCCTGAAGACAACTCCTGGGAGCCTGAGAGCAACCTACATGCCAGAGAACTTTTACAAGCATTTAAGAAATCTCATGCCTCCAAATTGGCTCAACTGGGCATCCGGAGTCTGCCCTTGAGGAGGGGGCACTGTCAGAGAGGTTACCTTGGTGGACGATGTGCTGGCCGCTCTGGTGTGCGCAGGTGCGCACTCTTGTGGGCACTGGTGTGCATGATCCGGTTGGGCCTGGTGTGCGTGCCGGTGTCCGGACGCACGCATGTTCCTATGGGCACTGGTGTGCATGCTGGTGTTGTGGCGCGTGTGCGCACGGGTGTGCGTCGACATGCGCTCGTGCACGGCGTTTGGGGCCAATCGGCCTATTTAGGTCTGCAGCACAATCTGCTCAGTGCTGCCTGATCATCAGCTCTCTGTGCCCTTGCTCCTGTTACCTGTATCTGTGTTCCTGATCTCCTGATGACTCGGCTTGCTTCTTGGATACCCCTGACTGCTGCCAGCACCTGACCTCGGCCTGTTTGACTCCTCTGTACTTCGTTGTCTGCCCGTGGCTGAACCCGGCCTGTACCTGGACTTGCCTGCTCTGCTCCTGCTCAGCACCTGTTGCATGTGTTCCTGTTTGCCAACTTGCTGTTGAAGATCATCCACTTTCCAGCTTCAGGATCCCTACCACCAGGCTCTCATATCACTCCGTACTCCCATGCCTCCTGTTCTCTCTACCAGGGGCCGCGAATCAGACACGTAAGGGAGATCACGCTCTGCCCAAGCGGACTCACCGGTCAGGTACGTAGAAGTCTGATAAGCGCTCTCTTTTGGTGTAGAGTTGTACAACCAAGGAGGGTTGGAGCATGTCTCTCTACTTTGCTATGTTATTATGCATTCTTCTACAGTTAAGAGTTATATCCTGAGGCCCGTTGTGTCTCTGAGAGGAGGAGTTACAAAGGTCCTCATTTTATATAATTTTTTTACATAAATACAGCTGTAGAGCATGTAAACACAATTCTACAGTCAAAGATCATCTCCCCTTGCATGACCTTTACTGAACCAAGTGTTAATGAGGATAACAATTGGTGGAGAAGTGTATTGGTTCAGTGATGGTCAGTGAAGTGTGTGTGCACTGGTGGATGCAGGGTGGTCCTCTTGGCACCTAAACATGGGTATAACGTGTAACATGGTATTAAAAGTAGTAATTCTGCACCCATGCTAAAATTGCACCCTAATGCACTATTACATTAGGTTGGCCATAGACAGATCGAAATTTGGCCAGTTCATCAGGAACCACACAAATTTTGATCCATCTATGGGCAGGCTGGTTGTACGGAAGCCGATCTCTTGATCGACTTCAGTACCATCAGCCTTTTCATTTTTTTTTGTATGATTACGACTGCAGGCTATACACCAACTCTCATTTGGCTCTGCTCAGACTCTCTACACTAGCTGGGACCTCAATGTCTTCTAAAAGGCTCCTCTGACTTTCCCTTTGTCTCTGTTTCTCTCTGCCCCAGGGGAAGAGCACCTCCAGAAAGTTAGAACCTGGGACTCTGCACACTGCTGCCAGGTCTCAGAATATTTACATGCTCTCCCTCCATCTTATGGGCACAGCTCCCCAGGGATTGGCTGTTGAACCATAAATATTCAGGCTGCCTGTTTTGCTCTCCCACCCACTATACTTATAGAAATCTCTGGAAGACAGGGGGAAGTAGCAGAACAGAAGCCTGTGAGACACTGAATAGCCCCAAGCAATCAACTCCTGCTCCACTGTTTACAGAGTAGCTAACTAAATTTGCCTAACAGCCTACGCTGAACTAGGAGGGTGCTACATGTATAATTATGTATTAACACATTCTGTCTTGGGGAGGGGTTTTGAAAAACTGAGAAGGATGGCTGGCCATACATGGTCCAAAAAGAATTTTCTTTTGAAAATCAGAAAATTAGTGCGTTTTGTGATCCGATGGTGCCACCATTAATTTTGAAATTCGGCCAACCAAGCCTTCAATTTCACCTCATGTTGCTACAGAAAATAATTTTTGTGGCTGGGAATCTTCTTTTCTTTCCAGGAATTTTCTTTTCTTGCACATGCGCATTTCTTTTTCGTTTACATTTCTCGCGCGATTCTCCCATCATTGATTAGAAAATCGTTTGTTTTTCAAAAAATTTCCAATATGTCCGATTACTCAAATTCGATGGCCGCACGAAAATCAGCTGTTGCTGCATCCCATTAATGGTACGAAATACGAACAAAAGTTCTTAGATAAGATTTTCAAAAGAAAATTCTTTAGAAATTCGACCCTTGTATGACCTGAGAGACTTCGAGAGCTGCAAACAGGGGCTGCTAATGCTGCTGTATTTTCACCCAGATCAGAAAAAGAGACTATTATTAAAGTGTTACTAAAGTCTCATTTTTTTTTCTTTAAAATAACAAACATGTTATACTTACCTGCCCTGTGCAGTGGTTTTGCACAAAGCAGCCCCAATCCTCCTCTTCTCAGGTCTCTCATCGGTGTTCCTGGCCATTGCCTCCTGTTGAGTGCCCCCACAGCAAGCAGATTGCTATGTGGGCACCCGAGCTGAGTAGCAGCTCTGTGTGTTCATTCAGACAGGGAGAAGCAGTTCAGCCCCACCCCCTCTCTCTCCTCATTGGCTAACTGAGGCTAACTTTGATTGACAGCATTGGGAGCCAATGGCACCGCTGTGTCTCAGCCAATCAGGAGGGAGAGTCTCAGATGGCCGAGGCACTCGTGCACAACGCTGGATGGAGATCGGGCTTAGGTAAGTATTAGGAGGGCTGCTCCACACAGGTTTTTTATCTTAATGCATGGAATGCATTAAGACAAAAAAACCTTCTGCCTTTACAACCCCTTTAAGTATTCTTATGATCCAGTAGTTTACCACTTGCCTACTGGGCACATTTACGCCCTTCCTGCCCAGGCCAATTTTCAGCTTTCAGTGATGTCTCACTTTGAATGACAATTAAGTGGTCATGCAACATTGTACCCATATAAAAAAAATTTTGAGACAGATAGAGCTTTCTTTTAGTGCTATTTAATCATTATTTTTTTTGCTAAACAAATTAAAAAAGACCAAAAATGTTGAAAAAAAACCCCGTTTTCTTTGTTTCTGTTATAATAGGCTGCATTGATGGGCACTGATTCGCACTAATGGGGCTGCACTGCTGAGCAATGCCCTGATTATTAGTGTAAATATCCCCTGTCACAGGAAAGCTGGTTATCAGCTTTCTTTTCCTCGCACACTGACAGTGGAAAGGAAAGGAAATGCCCATAACCGGGATTTGTTTACATGGGACCAGCTGTGATTGGATACAGCTGATCACATGGTAAAGAGCCAATGTAATTGGCTCTTCACCCTGATCGGGTATGTGCTGTGTCCGAGGGACACGGCCCACCACTGATCGCCATGCTGTGCGCCGCTTCACCGGGAGGATGTCATATGATGTCTACCTGGAAGCCCAGCCATCAATCTGCTATAGGCTGGGTGGGAACTGGTTAACTGCAGCTGTCTATAGCTTCTCGAGTATATTTCTGAAACCTAGTGACAGACAAGTTGCTGTCCTGTTGTTTTTTTTTTTTTAACCAAAGTCTTTATTGAAAAGAGAGCCATGAGATAAAGAAGTTATCACAGGAGATATGGTTACAAAGATTAACAAAAATAAGGGAAGTTTCCACATATGAACATACAGATTCGGCATTTAGACGTGTAATACCTATAACCAGAGATATCCATAGTGCAGTAGCATGCAAACATTCAGCAATGATACTGTTTGTTTGATAGGTGGTGGTGTAGCGTCACATATGGCGACCCATCACATTTCGCTACCCGCTGAAGTGCGCATACGCAACGCTGCCATATGCGGTTCAACATTTTTACAACAAATCTCCACACTCCTCGCGGGCTCGCTTCGCTCGTCACGCTTCGAGCACGGCCTCGCTTCGCTCGGCATAATTATATTCTAACTCTATGTCCACTTGGAGGGTTTGGCTTGAACCTGGACTTAGGGGTGGAGTTTTGTCGTAAAAGTGTTGGAACGCATATGGCGGCGTTGTGCATGCGCACTCCAGCGGGTAGCGAAATGTGATGGGTCGCCATATGTGACGCTACACCGGCTCATAGTGGTAAAAACTAAAAAAAGATTATTGAATTGTGTGTGTAAAGTATACTTATACACAATATTGCCAAAAGTATTGGGACACCTGCCTTTACACGCACATGAACTTTAACCTCCCTGGCGGTATTCCCGGGTCTGGCTCTGGGTGGAATTTCAGAACCAAAAGCGGTAACCCCGAGCCAGACTCGGGATCGCATCGCAGGTTCCAGGAAGAGCTTACTTACCTTGTCCCCTGGATCCTGCGATGTCTCCCCGCAGTGTGATTGGCTCGTCCTCCGCTCGATTCATCACAGAGCCGAGCTCCTTTCCCTGTGAGCGTTGCGACGCACGGGGACGGAGAACAGTGCCAAATTCAAAAAGTGAAACACACACTATACATACAGTATACTGTAATCTTACAGATTACATTACTGTATGAAATTATTTCACCTCCCTTTTGTCCCCAGTGCTTTGTCCAGTGCCCTGCATGTAGTTTTATATTATAAAAACTGTTCTTTCTGCCTGGAAACTTGAGATTGTCCATAGCAACCAAAACTGTCCCTTTACATCAAAAGAGGTTTTAGACCAGCTATAAAACAGCGATAATAAATTAGAATCACTCGCAGAATTGAGCGATAGTGATTTGTGGGGAAATCTGTCATCAAACACTGAAAGTAATGACAGCGACAATTCTGCAACTGAGCAAATTTCAGTGTTTTTGATTTGATTACAATATTGAATAATTTTTATTATTATTATATTATTATTTGGTATAATTATTTATTATATTATAATTTATGATTTCGTGTTTCAAACTTTATCATAACCGAGATGTCTACTAGACTCTGGTTTGGACAGATTTAAGTGAGTTATTCCTAAGAATTACAGGCCTACAATATAAAACGCCAAATTTCCATGAAAAGTAATGGTACCGCTTCAGCATCAAAAATATGAAATAATCATACCGCCAGGCAGGTTAATGACATCCCAGTCTTGGTCCGTAGGGTTCAATATTGAGTTGGCCCACCCTTTGCAGTTTTAACAGCTTCACCTCTTCTGGGAAGGTGGTACCCAAGGCTTAGGAGTGTGTTTATGGGAATGTTTGACCATTCTTCTAGAAACACATTTGTGAGGTCAGGCACTGATGTTGGATGAGAAGGCCTGGCTCGCAGTCTCTGTTCTAATTCATCCCAAAGGTGTTCTATCGGGTTGAGGTCAGGACTCTGTGCAAGCCAGTCAAGTTTCTCCACCCCAAACTGGCTCATCCATGTCTTTATGGACCTTGCTTTGTGCACTGGTCCAAATCATTTGGTGAAGGAGGGATTATGGTGTGGGGTTGTTTTTCAGGTCTTGGGCTGGGCCCCTTAGTTCCAGTGAAGGGAACTCTTAAGGCGTCAACATACCAAGACATTTGGGACAATTTTATGCTCCCAACTTTGTGGGAGCAGTTTGGGGATAGCCCCTTCCTGTTCCAACATAACTGAGCACCAGTGCAAAAAGCAAGGTTCATAAAGACATGGATAAGCGAGTTTGGGGTGGAGGAACTTGACTGGCCTGCAAAAGAAGAGCTGTTATAGCTGCAAAGGGTAAGCCAGCTTGATATTGAACCCTACGGACTAAGACTGGGATGCCATTAAAGTTCATTGGCACGTAAAAGAAGGTGTCCCAATACTTTTGGCAATATAGTGTATAGTCACAGTGTCCTCATCAATGCATGTAGAGGAGTGTTTTAGCCACCAGTCCCATATCTAATGATATTTAGTTGGACATCCTTTATTAATATAAACAACTTTTTTATATGGCAACCAGGGCAGCCATCAGAAATTTTGGGGCCCCTTACACAAATTTCCGTCTGGGCCCCCCCGCCCCCCCCCCCCCGGCACTTTACCGTCGTTTTAGCTGCACTTTTCGGCCACTAGCAGGGCGCTTTTAACCCCCGCTAGTGGCCAAAAAAGGGTTAAAAGTGCCCACAAAGTGCAGCTGCTGAATGGCTTTGCAGGTGCTTCGGCAGTGCTGCATATTCTTTTCAATGGCAGGGGCGGTTTAGGAGCATTGTATTCACCTCCCCCGTACCACCCCAAAGATGCTGCTTGCAGGAATTTTTTTTTCCTGTCTTGCAAGCGCACCGCTCCATTGTGAAAGCACTCGGGCTTTCACTGTCTCTCCAATGTGAAAGCCCCGAGGGCTTTCACACTGAGGCGGTGCGCTAGCAGGATGGGAAAAAAGTCCTGCAAGCAGCATCTTTGCAACACATTAGGAGCGGTGAATACACCTCTCCTAAAGCGCCCCTGCCCATTGAAATCAATGGGCAGCGCAGCTAAACCGCCGGCAAACCGCTACTGCAGCGGTGCTTTGCGGGTGGTTTTAACCCTTACTCGGCCGCTAGCGGGGGTTAAAAGCACCCTACTAGCGGCCAAATAGCGGCTAAAAATAGCAGCGCTTTACCGCCGACGCACCCACCGCCCCAGAGTGAAAGGGGCTTAACATTAACATTCCATTTAGTACATGTGTGTACAGACACAGCTACTCACCAGCATCTGTAGAGGGGAGGAGCTAGGACATTGATGCAGAAAGGGGTAGAAAGGAGCCCTGTCATTGCATGTTGATGACTGGAGGGGCGTGTCAGGGAGAGCTCTTCCTACCAATCACCTCTGATCCCTCCTCAGCACTCTGATCCCTATCTCCTCCATCTGCTGCAGGGATGAGCTCCATGGAATGTAAGCAGCAATCTGTCTTCTCCTCCTGCCGCTCGATCTCCTCAATGTCTGCAGGCTGCAGCTCTACCATGTGAAGGAAATCAGGCACTGGGGGAGCGGCAGGAGGAGAACATCAGATGAGACCAGCAGGAGCACCCCCTTTCAGTTCTCTTCCTGTGAGACCCTCCATATTCTCGGTCTATCCGCCACACTTCCTGGTTGCCGGGGCAACGCCAAGCTCACTTCTCACAGGCGCCGCAGATTAGAAGCCTCCGGATGCACTTCTGCTGCGATTGGTGGAGGGGGAGCTGGGCGAAAACTTTTCCGCCCACTTCCCCCTCCACCAATCCCAGCAGAAGTGCAACTCAAGGCGTCTAATCGCAGTGCTGTGAGGAGTGAGCTTGGCGTTGCCCCGACAACCAGGAAGTGTGGTGGAGAGCCCGAAAGTGGCTGTCAGGCAGTGGGTGGAAATACCTTGGGGGCCCGAGTCGCTCGGGACATCCGGGCCCCTTGGGATGACCGGGCCCCTTACATGAGTGTGGGCTGTACCCCCCTGATGGCAGCCCTAAAGGCAACGCAAGGTTAACAGCAGCCACCCAGTTCTGGAATGTGGGGGGTGAAGTCTTGAGCCAAACCCTAGCACTCAACATTCTAGCCATAAAAAGTAATTCTTGCAAGAAAATATGTGAATATTTGTCACAGTCCGGATCAGGGCAGGAGTCCCAAAAGGCACTGCTTGGGGCAGAGGGTTAATGGGGAACCATTCGACCATGTAGGAACCAAACTATCTGTGACCAGTAGCTTTAGATACCAGGGCATAACCATACCAAAAAAGATAAAGGTGAGGTTGGTCTCAGCACATCTGGGTCACAAAGGGCTATAGTGTGGTCGGTACCTAGAGAGTTAAATGGGAGTTGGGTAAGTTCAATGGAGAATGAACAAGTGGGTAAGGCAGGCAGAGGTTTACCTTATTGATTCAAGCACATCACCCCATTCATCGTCCTCCAGCTCCGCTACATCCGGCACCAATCGTTTTTTACATTTGTAAGCTAGAGTTGCAGCCCCAGGGCAGAGGAGGCAGTCAACACTATACATGTTGGATGTCTTCATAGGTTCAGACTCTAAAAAGCTAAGGACGCACTAAATTGTTTACGTAATGAGTGGCAGAGCTGGAGGAATCTGAAAAGCATAGAGTTGGGTAGGTCAAATTCAGTCTTGAGGTCTTGAATTGATTTAATATCTCTGCTGTAGGGATGGGCCGAACACCCCTCGGTTCAGTTCGCACCGGAACACCTTGAACAGGCAAAACGTTCTAGCAAACATGCGAACCCTATTAAAGTCTATGAGGACACGAACATGAAAAATTAAAAGTCCTAATTTTAAAGGCTTATATATAGCAAGTTATTGTCATAAAAAGTGTATGGGGACCTGGGTAATGCCATTGGGGACATGCATCAATGCAAAAAAAAAACGTTTTTAAAACCATCAATTTTTTGGGAGCAGTGATTTTAATGGTGCTTAAAGTGAAACAATAAAAATTATATATTCCTTTAAATATCATACCTGGGGAATCCCCTTAGTCTGCTTGTAAAGTGACAGCTCTGTGCGATGTGTAGAACATGCCACAGCAATAATGCCAATTCTAAAAGAAAAAATGTAATTTAAACTTGCTCGCGGCTGTAATGTATCGCCGACTCCCAGCAATATAGATGAAAAATCAATTTTAAAAAAATGGTGTGGGGGTTCCCCCCAGCCCATGCCAGGCCCTTCGGGTCTGGTATGGATTTTAAGGGGAACTTTAAGGGGAAAATTATTTTAAAAAATTAAGATAGAATAATATGTGGCGCTAGTCCATCCTCCCGTAACTAACTGCAGAGAAGCAAAATAAGTAATAACTTGTCAATCACCATCCATAAAATCCTCCTATTACAAATAACAGGTGTGTGACAATAGGTTATAGCCACTACACCAATAAATAACCTGCCTGTCAAATGAGTCAATAAATATCATAAAGTGACTAGTGCAAAAATAAACTCACTAGTGCAGTGACCAAATCCCAAAATGAAATGAATAATCAAAATATCATACTGGTGACTCTACATGCAGTCCAAAAAGTGTAAAAGTGCAAATATGCTTACATGTGCAAAAAATATTTATAATAGAAACTTGCTTGCTATAACATATGACGTGTGACCTCGTCTTCTCTAAAATGTCGCAAATAAACCAGTATATAAAAATACCATAAATAGTAAATTGCAAATGCGGATGCAAAAAAAAAAAAAAAATTGTTACACCACAATATATAAATAGATCTGAACAAATAGTGACATAGGTGCAATGAATATTATACACACATCCCTTCAATGTGAGATGCTAAAAACCAAACAAAGAATGAAAACAAAAAATGAAAATTGAAAAATGAAAAAATGAAAAAAATAAATAAAAGGGTGTAGTTCCAAAAAATGTGACAATGGTGCAATGCAATCCACACCAATATCATGCACATAAGTGACTTCAAGTGTTCCAAAAGTCTATTAAAGACGTGCAGATAATAGTGACTTTGTGCTGTTCTTTGCTTCTGGTGCACACACTGATTGTTCCCCCCAGCCTCTCACCTCCAGTAGCGGCCCCCAGTGGGCCGAATCAAGCAGGTAGATAGTGCTCTTGTAAAGGGGATATGTTTCCTGCAGCAGCAGCAATGGCATTCACCTCCTCTGCGGGATGTCCGTGGCTCTGGCTCTCCACTTCACCTCTCTCCACTCACAGTAATCCCGGGACAGTGATCAATAAAAAAGGGAATAGCTCCCATAGTGTAGTAGTTAAAATACACGTTTATTGTAGCATATGTAGTAACTTACATTAAAACAAACAGCGAGCAGTGTGAAATGCTGTAAGGATTCCGGGTTCGGCCGTCCCCGAGAAGCGTCGGCACCTGGCTCCTCCACCTGGAATCTCCCTCGATCTGGGGTTCCACGCAAGATCTCACCCCGTGGGGTCAAAATGATCACAAGAACGGTGAGCAAAAATCCCAGAACCACACGGGGGGACCTAGTGAATGACCTGCAGAGAGCTGGGACCAACGTAACAAAGGCTACCATCAGTAACACATTACGCCGCCAGGGACTCAGATCCTTCAGTGCCAGACGTGTCCCTTTGCTTAAGCCAGTACATGCCCGGGCCCGTCTGAGGTTTGCTAGAGAGCATTTGGATGATCCAGAAGAGGATTGGGAGAATGTCATATGGTCAGATAAAACCAAAGTAGAACTGTTTGGTAGAAACAAAACTTGTCAGGGAAGACATCTGCAGAGTACAACTGTTGCTTCCAGGCGCACACCTGTGCGCAGGCACCAACCAAGTATGTCCAGAATGACTGCGGGCGCGTCTGCTGTCGCGCATGTGCGGTTGCGCATTGGCGCGCACCTGTTACCAGAACTGGCGCCAGTCAGTCTATTTAAACGGAGCTTCAAACACTGGCTGGTTGCTGCTTGGTCTACAGCGTTACCTGAATACTGACTCCTGTTTGTTTGACTTCTGCTACCGATCCGGCTTGTTCCCTACTACCGCTGCCTGCTTCCTGCCCTGACCTCTTGGCTTCCCACGGACTATTCTCTGTCTCCAGTTCCTGTTACCTAGCACCTGTTGCCGAACCTGCTTGTGACCAGACTACGCCTCTGCCTGCTGTCTATGCCTGATTTGCCCGTCTGCTGCCAAGACCTGCCTGTGACCCGACTACGCTTCTGCCTGCCTCTTCTGCCTGTCTGCCCGGTTGTCTGGCCCTGCTTCTGGCTGTCCAGCCTGCTTCAAGCTCCTGCGTCCAGTGGTGCATCTCTGCTCATCTCCTGCCAAGTCCGCCAGCCATCTGCCACCTCGCCTGCCTGGTACCTGTTGTGTCCGGTTTCCTGCTGCAAGTTCCTGGCTTCTGCTTAAACAGACTTCTGGACTGATCATGAGCACTCTTACCCCACCGTGCTCCTGAGCCTGCTGTCTCACTATCAGGGGCTCTCGAGCCAGAGCTGTACGAGAGGCCTTCCTCTACACGTCAGGCTCACCCACCAGGTACGTGACACAACTTGTCGTGTTTGGAGGAGAGAGAATGCTGAGTTGCAACATCATGGGGTGGCAACATCATGCTTTGGGGCTGTTTCTCTGCAAAGGGAACAGGACGACTGATCCGTGTACATGAAAGAATGAATGAGGCCATGTATCGTGAGATTTTGAGTGCAAACCTCCTCCCATTAGCAAGGGCATTGAAGATGAAACATGGCTGGGTCTTTCAGCATGACAATGATCCCAAACACACCGCCCGGGCAACGAAGGAGTGGCTTCATAAGAAGCATTTCAAGGTCCTAGAGTGCCCTAGCCAGTCTCCAGATCTCAACCCCATAGAAAACCTTTGGAGGGAGTTGAAAGTCCGTGTTGCCCAGCGACAGCCCCAAAATATCACTGCTCTAGAGGAGATCTGCATAGAGGAATGGACCAACATACCAGCAACAGTGTGTGACAACCTTGTGAAGACTTACAAAAAACATTTGACCTCTGTCATTGCCAACAAAGGATATATAACAAAGTATCGAGATGAACTTTTGATATTGACCAAATACTTATTTTCCACCATAATTTGCAAATAAATTCTTTCAAAAATCAGACAATGTGATTGTCTGGATTTGTTTCCACATTTTGTCTCTCATAGTTGAGGTATACCTATGATGACAATTACAGGCCTCTCTCATCTTTTTAAGTGGGAGAACTTGCACAATTGGTGGCTGACTAAATACTTTTTTGCCCCACTGTATGTGGACCAAACTTAAGTGTGCGGTCACCCTGTTGGAGTTGAGCGCATTCACATGGGGGGGGGGGGGTGAGCACTTCACCCTCTTCTGATCAGGATTATCAGCACTAGAGTCACTTTTTGGACAGTAATACGTATAATACCCCAATTTGCACTTTGTCTCTGTGGATTGATGGACACTTGATATTAAGGAATAATGCAGCGTACACAGGGGCGGACTTTCCGACCGTACAGGGCCGACGTACTTTTGACAGACTTCCGACTCACTTTTTTTATGAACGGACTTGCCTATACACGACTGGACTATGGACGGACTTGCCTACACACGACCGGACTTTCTGGCAGACCTAGTTTCCGACGGAGTTACAGCGGACTTTCCAAATGAACGGACTTGCCCACACACAAACAAGTCCGTTCATTTTGAACGTGACTCGGCTACGACAGGACTAGAAAAAGAAGTCAATCTCACCGCTTTTATCGCCGAGATTGAAGCCTTGCGAGCCCCGTCGCGGGGCATACCAGGCCCTTAGGTCTGGTATGGTTTTAAGGTGAACCCCCCTACGCCGAAAAAACGGAGTGGGGTTCCCCTCAGAATCCATACCAGACCCCTATCCGAGCACGCAGCCCGGCAGGTCAGGAAAGGGGGTGGGGACGAGCGAGCGCCCCCCCCCCTCCTGAACCATACCAGGCCGCATGCCCTCAACATGGGGGGTGGGTGCTTTGGGGGAGGAGGGCGTCCTGCATCCCCCCACCCCAAGGCACCTTGTCCCCATGTTGATGAGAACAAGGGCCTCTTCCCGACAACCCTGGCCGTTAGTTGTCGGGGTCTGCGAGTGGGGGGCTTATCGGAACCTGGGAGCCCCCTTTAATAAGGGGGCCTCCAGATCCCGGCCCCCCACCCTATGTGAATGAGTATGGGGTACATCGTACCACTACCCATTCACCTAGGGAAAAAAGTGTCACTAAAAAAACACACTACACAGGTTTAAGTAATTTATTAGACAGTTGTTCGACCTCTTCTCCCGGTGTCTGGTTCTTCTGCCGGCTCCTCCACTATCTTCTGCCACTCTTTTGCTACCGGTGGCCCGGACTTCTGCGTCGTCTTCTCTTCTTCCGATGTTGACACAACGCTCTCTCCCGCTGTAATGGTCTGTGATCGCTCCGCGATGACTTATATAGGCGGTGACCCTGCCCCCTTATAACATCACAGTCCCAGTATGCCCAGGGACTACAGCGGGAGAGAGCATCGTATCAACATCGAAAGAAGAGAAGAGGGAAGAAGACGACGCAGAAGTCCGGGCCACTGCTAGCAAAGGAGCGGCAGAAGATAGCGGAGGAGCTGGCAGAAGAACCAGGCACCGGGAGAAGAGGTCGAACACCGGGAGAAGAGGCCAGAGACAGCGGCAAAGTCGGAAGAAGACCCCCAGAGCTGTCTAATAAATTACTTAAAAAACCTGTGTAGTGTGTTTTTTATTGACACTTTTTTCCCCTAGGTGAATGGGTAGGGGTACGATGTACCCCATGCTCATTCACATAGGGTGGGGGGCCGGGATCTGGGGGCCCCCTTATTAAAGGGGGCTCCCGGATTCCGATAAGCCCCCCACCCGCAGACCCCGACAACCAACGACCAGGGTCATCGGGAAGAGGCCCTTGTCCTCATCAACATGGGAACAAGGTGCTTTGGGGCGGGGGGAGTGCAGGGCGCCCCCTTCCCCCAAAGCACCACCCCCCCATGTTGAGGGCATGCAGCCTGGTACGGTTCAGAGGGGGGGCGCTTGCTCGTCCCCACCCTTTTTCCTGACCGGCCGGGCTATGTGCTCGGATAGGGGTCTGGTATGGATTTTGGGGGGGACCCCACGCCGTTTTTTTGGCGTAGGGGGTTCCCCTTAAAATCCAGACCTAAGGGACATCGTTGCCTGGCGCTCGCCGCAATAGGAAAATTTGTTTTCCCAAATGCAGCAAGCGCAAAAGGCAGTACCCTGCCCTTGCGTCATATCTGGTTCCGTTAGGAACTGAGTCTGGCGGAGTTACGACGGGAAGATTTGAAGCAGGTTTAGGTCTAAAGTCTGTCGGATTTCCGACCGAAACGGTCCATCGGAATGCAGACCACACACGGTTGGATTGTCCGCCGGAATCGGTCCGTCGGACCAGTCCGGATGGAAAGTCCGCCCGTGTGTACACAGCATAATACTAATTTTTTTCACTGTGAGCTGGCTTGTTATACAAAAAAAAAAAAGTATGTTCATGTTTTTATGTAGCATTATTGATTTTCATTGTTTATGGCACTATCTATGCATTTGTAAGGTGCATTTTTTTTTGTTTTTTGTATATATGTTTTCACAGATTATGGGATTGTGATCAATGCTTAGCAGCTGTGAATTTGCACTTTGTTTCACAGGAATTGTTATACCACACCTAACGTTAGGTTGTAACCTCAGGTTACTTTATATCTGACGCTGATTGCAGTCTCAGGTTGCTCTAGAGTAGCTCACAAGATTTATATATTTTTATATAGTTTTTTTTTCTTAATTCTGTCATAGGGTTCCCTTTCAATACAGGGCACTTTCACCCCCTTCCTGCCCAGACCAATTTTCATCTTTCAGTGCTTTCACACTTTGAATGACAATTACTCAGTCATGCAACACTGTACCCAAAAAACATTTTTATAATTTTTTTTTCACACAAATAGAGCTTTCTTTTGGTGTTTGGTATTTAATCACCACTGTTTTTTTTTCTTTTTTTGCGATACAAGCAAAAAAAAAAAAAGTGAACATTTTGAAAAAAAAACCCACTTTTTTATTCTCTGTTATAAAATTTTGCAAATAAGTAATTTTTGTTGATAAATTTGGGCCAAAAGTTATACTGCTACATATCTTTGGTAAAAATAACCCAAAATTAGTGGATATTATTTAGTCTGTGTTAAAGTTATAGAGTCTACAAGCTATAGTGCAAATCATAAAAATGTGATCACACCTGATATAGTAACGGCCTATATCATTTCTTGACGCCCTGAAACCCCAGGACAGTATAAATGATCCTTTTTGGAAAGTAGACAGTCCAAGGTATTTAGTAAGAGGCACAGTGCATTTTTTGAAGTTGTCATTTTTCCCACAACTATTGGGAAAATTAACAAATTAATATTTTTTTTACAAAAAATTGTCATAATAACAAGTTATTTCTCACACACAGCATATGCATACTTCCAATTACACCCCAAAATACATTCTGCTACTCCTGACTCAGTATGGTGATACCACACGTGTGAGACTTTTTCACAGCCTGGCCACATAGAGAGGCCCAACATGTAGGAAGCACCATCAGGCGTTCTAGGAGCATATATTACACATCTAATTTCATTCCTAGCTATTACACTTTTGAAGGTCCTGGAACACCAGGACAGTGGAATTACCCACAAAATGACCCCATTTTGGAAAGAAAACACCCCAATGTATATTCTATGAGGCATGGGCTGCAGATAGGTGCTCGGGTACTCTGATGGGCTGCAGGAGGGAGGGAGTGTTCCTGCTGGCGTCATTTTAAAATGTGCCAGTAGGGAAGTGGTTAAAACCCATACCAGACCCGAAGGCCCCCCCCCACGCCATTTTTTCCCCAATTTTTTAAAATTTACATTCTTTTTTGTACAATTATTTTTTTTTAATTTAGCTCTCAGCGGGGAAGCCTTAACAACTATTGACTGTGTGCTCGGCGGGCGAACATCCCACTAAGTGCCCAGAAAGTTTGGGTGTTAGGCGAGTACCTCAATGGACAATGTTCAGGCCAAACTTATGCTCGGCCCAAACTGTTCGCCCATCCCAAGTGGTGCCTGAACACCGTAAACGCTCACAGTTACTCTTGTTAGGCACAGGAGTGGGCCCTGCTGTTAAAAATTTGTAAAAAAAATGTAAATGACATGCCCCTATCTTAAACAGGTGCAGAAAGATTGGGCCTTGGGTATTGGTGGTGCCTGAACACTGTAACCCCTCACTGTTACTCTTGTTGGATGCAGGAATGGGCCCTGCTGATAAAAATTTGTAAAAATATTTGAAATTACCTGCCCCTGTCAAACAGGTGCAGAAAACTTGGGCCTTAGGTGTTGGTGGTGCCCTAAACCAAAAATATTGTTGGAAACTAGCATAATAAAGATTCAGAAATAGGATAGGCAGCATAGGCAGTCTTCAAGGGATTCCAGATCCCTAGCAAATTCAATCAGTTACATCAGCATCAGGGACATGATAGCTGCTGATCCAGGACTGATTCATTTTGATAAATGTCAGCCTATCAGCGGAGTCTGTGGACAGGCGCACTCTTTGATTTGTCACAAACCCTCCAGCAGTATTGAATGTCCATTCAGAAAGCATGCTGGATGCAGGACAGGCCAGTAGCTCGATTGCATATTGAAAAAGTTCTGGCCAGTGGTCCATCCTCAAGACCCAGTAACCCAGCGGATGCTCAGGTCTCCAAGTCTGTTCTTGCCCTCAGATATTCCTGCATCATATAATGCAGGCACTCCCGATGGTTGCTTAAACCTTACAGCCCTGGGTGCTGAGGACTAAAGAATTGTTTAAAGGCATCGGTCAGTCGGCTGCCTTCTCCAACGCTCTTCCTTTCACTGAACGTAGCCTCAGAAACACATTGTCCAGGAAATGGTAACCTCCCAGTGTCTGGAAAGGCGTTAGACAATTTTTTCTTCAAGGCGTCCTGAAGATGTTTCATCCTCTGCTCCCTCTAGGAAGGCAGTATGAGCTCTGCAAATTTACCCTTTTAACGTGGATCAAGAAGGGTTGCCAGCCAGTAATTATCCTTCTCCTTAAAACCATGAATCCTCGCAGGCTATGCAGAATTAGGGAGCCCATGCAGCGTAAGTTTGAGGAGGCATGAGAGTGAGTCGTCTGGGTCACTAAGGTTGACATTGTCAGGATCTACCTCCTCCCAGCCACGTACAACTCCTTGGGTTTCTGGGGACTGAAAACCATTCCTTGAAGACTACTGTCTGTTATTCTGTACATCCATGCTGACACAATCCTCCTCCTCCTCCTCTTCCTCCTGTATGTTTGGGAGCCCCCACAAGAATGGTATCTGCATAAAGGGGGCCTTGAGGGGAAAGGAAGTCCTCCTCTTCCTCCTGCTGTTCTGCCTCAAGTGCCCTGTCCATGATTCCACGAAGCATGTGCTCCAGCAGGAAAAACTAGAGGGACAGTGTCACTGATGAATGCATTGTCGCGGCTCACTATCCTTGTGGCCTCCTCAAATGGTGACTGGACAGTGCATGCATCCTTTATCAGTAGCCACTGGTGTGGCGAAAAGAAGCCAAGCTCCCCTGAGCCTGTCCTTGTGCCATACTCGCACAGGTACTCATTGATGGCCCTCTGCTGTGTGTGCAGCCGCTACAGCATTGCCAATGTTGAGTTCCACCTGGTGGGCATGTCACAAATGCGGTGGTTGGTGGACAGGTTGAACGCCAGTGGAATGTCAGCCAGTCGAGCACTGGCATTGTGTGAATGCCCGAAATGGCCACAGACTTTTCTGGCTTGCCTCAGAAGATCTTGTAACCCTGGGTACCTGTTCAAGAAACACTGCACCACCAAATTCAGGACATGTGTCAAGTGTCCCTGTCGGAGGGCGGAGAGAAGGGTGGTGCCATTGTCGCATAGAACCATTCCTGGCTCAAGCTGCTGTGGCATCAACCACCTCTGAGCCTGCCCTTGCAGAGCTGACAGAATCTCTGCCCCAGTGTGGCTCCTAGACAGACCAACTGAAGCACGACATGGCAACTTTTAGCCTGACTGCTTGTGTAGCCCCTTGAATGCTTAGGGAGCACTGCTGGTTCAGAGGACAATTCATCAGAAGAGGCCATAAAGGAAGAAGAAGAGGAGGGGGTGGAGCAGACAGATGTGGCAGAATCAGCACCAGCTTTTTGGAGGCATGGTGGCAGAACAAGCTCCAGCACTGAACCCTGTCCTGCATCCTGCCCAGCTGCCAGCAGATTTTCCCAGTGCGCTGTGAAGGAAATGTAACGTCCCTGACCATTTTTTTTATTATTTCCATTTGAACAACCCAGCAGAAAATTGCACTATTTGTCCTTTCCTATTTTGACAAGTATTTGAACCTACATTCTCCTATTAAGTACCCCTGACGAAAGGCTTGAACCTGAAACACGTTGGATACCAAAGAGTGTTTTCGGACATTGGAGAGTAATATTATACATTATATGCCTGCAATAATTCTATCATTTGTTCTTGCTATGTTTTTACATGATCATCACATATGTGATTGATCCTTTTATATATACCAATAAATATTTGTTTTTACTAAATTTTGGTAGTGTTGTTGCCATTAAAATCCCAATTTAGGGGGTATCTCCTTTTTCTTGACTGCTGGTTCAGAGGACAATTCATCAGAAGAAGCAATAGAGGAAAAAGATGAGGGGGTGGAGCAGACAGATGTGGCAGAATCACCACCAGCTTTTTGGAGGCGTGATGGCGGAACAAGCTCCAGCACTGAACGCTGTCCTGCATCCTTCCCAGTTGTCAGCAGAATTAGCAGTGCGCAGTCAAGGAAATGTAACGTCCCTGACCATGCCAGCTGGACCATGAATCAGCAACAATTGTTGCTGACCGCCCTGTCCAACGAGACCAAAACATTGCCTTCCACATGACAATACAGAGCTGGAATGGCCTTATGTGAAAAGAAATTTCTTTTTGGAACCTGCCACTGTGATACAGCAGATTCTGCAAATTCACAAAAGGGGCAGAGTCTACCAGATGAAAAGGCAGCAGTTGTAGTGCTAGCAGTTTGGCCAAGCTATTTAGACACTGAGCATGTGGATGGCTGGGAAAGTATTTTTGTTTACGGTTCAGCAACTGGGGTAGCGAAATATGCCTGCTGAAATCCACAGGTGGTGTACTGCTAGCAGATTGGCTGCAAGTACTTGTGGCACCCATTGCTATACCATCATTCCTCTTAGTGCAGGTTTTTAAGACTTGAGGTATAGTAGGGGTAGAGATCCCAGAAGTGAAGCAAGGAGAAGTCCGCATTTTTTATGATGTGGGTCTTTCAGGTGCTGTTGCCAATGGACTGCATGGCAGGTCATCATATGTCTTGTTAAGCATGTGGTGCCCAAGAGGCTGGTGTTCTGGCCACGCTTGTTCCACTTCAGACAGAGATTGCAAACAGCAACACTGCGGTCTTCTGCACATGTGTTGAAAAAAGCCCACACCAATGAACTTTTGGAAGTCAGAAGCGCCCTGCACCTGTGGAGCTCTGTGGTGTGATGCAATAGGGTGGCTGCCCTTAAGCTGACCCCTGGAGGACATCCTGCCTCGGAATTGTGCCTCCTCCCTTTCCTCCTCTGTTCTCTCAGGCACCCAAGTACAATTAGTGACCTCATCATCCCCTCCCTCCTTGTCACTGGAGCAAACTTGACAGTATGCTGAAGGTGGGGGAACACGACTGCTAGTTTCTTGTCCTTCAGTGGCACCCCCTCTATCTAGGATCACATTACTCCCTTCCTCAACCTGGGAACCAACATTGGAGCATTCAAATTACTGCGCATCCTCCAGCAGCATGTAACAGACACTGTGATCGAATAATTCTGGTGACTACGCCGTGCATGATTGTGGGGCCACAGAAGGAGTAGGTGTGGACAAGGAGATGGTTAAATAGGCTGCTTTGGCAGCTGCGGTGGAAGGCAAACTAGTATGAGCCTGGATGACGAGGATGACGGCTTAGTTATCCACTCCACCAACTCTTCTGCATGTTGTGGCTCAATAACACGGCCAGCAGCGGGAAAAAAAAAAAAGATGCACCTGCAGAGGATGCACCATGTCCACGATCACCACTTTTCACTCTAGACACAGAGGCTGCTTGCCCTCATTTAGTGGCCTGTGAGCATCTGCCTCTCCTTGTTGGCCTTCTGGACATGATGGAAGTTTTTTTTTGGGGGGGTGGGGATTTTTTTTTTTTTTTTTGGTCTTTGCACTATAAACCCTTTTATTATTATTTTTTTTTTGGGGGGGGGGGGGCATTTTTATAACTCTTTATTATAGAGTGTGGGAAGTAAATATGGTGCACTATAAACTTATTTTTAACCACTTCAGCCCATGAAGGATTTCCCCCTTAATGACCAGGCCGTTTTTTGCAATACTGCACTGTGTCGCTTTAACTGACAATAGCAAGGTTGTGCGACGTTTTAACCAAACAAAATTGACAGCTTTCTTTTTTTGCTATTTGATCACCTCTGCGGTTTTTATTTTTTATGCTATAAACAAAAAAAAAGACCGATGCTTTTGAAAAAATATATATATTTTTTACTTTTTGCTATAACAAAATATCCCCCAATATTTTTTTAAGAAACAAAATTTCTTAATCAGTTTAGGCCAATATGTATTTTTCTACATATTTTTGGTGGAAAAAAAAAAACGCAATAAGCATATATTGGTTGGTTTGTGCAAAAGCTATAGCGTCTACAAAATAGGGGATAGATTTATGGCATTTTTATTTTTATTTTATTAAGTGTTCTTGCATAGCAAGACCCCTTACGGTTATCTCACATATATATTATTATAGCCAAATTTACCACCCTAACTCCTCCCACAGCTTTTACACTACATAGACCAGTAATATACCGAAACCTGCAGATTGTTCCCGATTGGTATGCTATTACTTTGTGGAACTTTGTGAAAAGCTGAAAAATACCAGTGTGAATCCGGAGTCAATGTCATTTAATTGGTGTGCTATTACTTTGTGGAACGTTTCGCCGAATGGTTCACGAAATATCGTCGTTTTTGCAGCGAAATTGGTGCCATAGGAATGAATGGCGAAACGTTGAAAATTAGAATGGGAGGTGACAAAAGCTGACATTATGACCCCCCCCCCCCCATGATCAGCCAAAATATTATGACCACCCCATGAAAAAAAAAAAATCATATTTGAAAAAAAAAAAAAAAAAAAAAACATTTTTGAAAAAAATGTTCAGCTCTTTCAGCTAATGATAGGACTTCAACTGTTTTACTACTATTTATACTTTTTAAAATATTAAGCTTTTTAACACTTTTCACAGTTCCTCCAGCCACTCCACCCAGTTACTCCGCCCACTCCAGTTGCAGAGGCAAGAGCACTTTTCACAATTTCCCCAGAAATTGTTGCTTTTCTAGTTATTAAGTGTTCTTGCATAGCAAGACCACTTACTGTTATCTCACATATATATTATTAAGTGTTCTTGCATAGCAAGACCACTTACTGTTATCTCACATATATATTATTATTAAGTGTTCTTGTATAGCAAGACCATTTACTGTTATCTCACATATATATTATTAAGTGTTCTTGCATTGGTGTGCTATTACTTTGTGGAACGTTTCGCCAAATGGTTCATAAAATATCGTTGTTTTTGCGGCAAAATTGGTCCCATAGGAATGAATAGGGAAATGTTCAAAACTACAGTGGGAGGTGACAAAATCTGAAAAATCAGGACATGATTTCTAAACTGCCACCACTCCCTCATTTTCAAGCCCCCCTACACAAATCTCACAAAACGTTCAGCTATCCCTGCTGCCATTAAACATGTCCACGACTAAGCCATAGTCATGATAGTTTTCACAATATGACCATTTGTTTGTAACTCACGCCCTCCATTGACATTCATTGAAACTCTACTCTAGCCACTTCAAATTTGAAGAGCAATATCTAAACTGCGACTGTGCCTCCATTTTTAATATTTTAGAGACATTCTATACATCAAAATATAGGTCTGGGTCTTGTGATTCTCACAATATAAAGATCTTCGCTGTAGGATTTATAGTTTTTAAAATACGACCGTTTGAAGTACTGCAAAGTTATTACAGCTATCATGATCCTGTGTATTGAGCAGTGGTTATGAAGCATAAACAGGGCATGAGCGTTGCTAGGAAACAGTGGTTGTAAACACAAGATGCTGAGACCCCCCGAATGCATGTGGTCATACCTTCATCTGCTAGACTTGATAATGCTTGTAGACTCCTCCCACAGTTTTTACACTACAGAGACAATATACCGAAACGTGCAGATTGTTCCCGAATGGTGTGCTATTACTTTGTGAAACGTTTCGCCGAATGGTCCACGAAATATCGTCGTTTTTGCGGCGAAATTGGTCCCATAGGAATGAATGGCGAAATGTTCAATGTCATTTAATTGGTGTGCTATTACTTTGTGGAACTTTTTTCGCTGAATGGTTCACGAAATATCGTCGTTTTTGCGGCAATATTGGTCCCATAGGAATGAATGGCGAAATGTTCAAAACTACAGTAGGAGGTGACAAAAGCTGATAACCCCATGATCAGCCAAAACATTATGACCGCCCCATGAAAAAAAAATATATTTTTGAAAAAAAAAAAAATTCATTTTTGAAAAAAAAAATTATTTTTGAAAAAAAAAAATCATTTTTGAAAAAAAAAAATAACTTTTGAAAAAAATGTTCAGCTCTTTCAGCTAATGATGGGACTTCAACTTTTTTACTACTATTTATACTTTTGAAAATATTAAGCTGTTTAACACTTTTCACAGTTACTCAAGCCACTCCACCCAGTTACTCCGCCCACTCCAGTTGTCGAGGCAAGAACACTTTTCACAATTTCCCCAGAAATTGTAGCTTTTCTAGTTATTATTATAGCCAAATTTACCACCCTAACTCCTCCCACAGTTTTTACACTACATAAACAAGTAATATACCGAACATGATACAATACATCAGAACATGATTTCTAAACTGCCACCACTCCCTCATTTTCAAGCCCACCTACACAAATCTTATATCAAAACGTTCAGCTATCCCTGCTGCCACTAAACATGTCCACGGCTAAGCCATAGTCCTGATAGTTTTCATAATATGACCATTTGTTTGCAACTCACACCGTCCATTGACATTCATTGAAACTACACTCTAGCCCCTTCAAATTTGAAGGGCAATATCTAAACTGCGACTGTGCCTTCAATTTTAATATTTCAGAGACATACTATGTATCAAAATCTAGGTCTGGGTCTTGTGATTCTCACAATATAAAGATCTTCGCTGTAGGATTTATAGTTTTTAAAATACGGCCATTTGAATTACTGCATAGTTACTACATCTATCATTAACCTGTGTTTTGTGTATTGAGCGGTATTTGTAAAGCATAAACAGGACATGAGCGTTGCTAGGAAACAGTGGTTGTAAACACAAGATGCTGAGACCCCCCAAATGCATGTGATCATACCTTCATCTGCTTGATGAAGGTATGACAAAAGCTGACCCCCCCATGATCAGCCAAAACATTATGACCACAACATGATCAGCCAAAACATTATGACCCCCCATGATCAGCCAAAACATTATGACCCCCATGATCAGCCAAAACATTATGACCCCCCCATGATCAGCCAAATCATTATGACCATGCCATAATCAGCCAAATCATTATGACTACGCCATAATCAGCCAAATCATTATGACCACGCCATAATCAGCCAAATCATTATGACCCCCCCATGATCAGCCAAATCATTATGACCACGCCATAATCAGCCAAAACATTATGACCCCCCCATGATCACCCAAAACATGTCCACCCCACGATCAGCCAAACCATTATGACCACAACATGATCAGCCAAAACATTATGACCACCCCATTGTCAGCCAAAACATTATGACCCCCCCCCATAATCAGCCAAATCATTATGACCGCCCCATGATCAGCCAAATCATTATGACCCCCCCATGATCAGCCAAAACATTATGACCCCCATGATCAGCCAAAACATTATGACCCCCCCCATGATCAGCCAAATCATTATGACCATGCCATAATCAGCCAAATCATTATGACCACGCCATAATCAGCCAAATCATCATGACCATGCCATAATCAGCCAAATCATTATGACCCCCCCATGATCAGCCAAATCATTATGACCACGCCATAATCAGCCAAAACATTATGACCCCCCCATGATCACCCAAAACATGTCCACCCCACGATCAGCCAAACCATTATGACCACAACATGATCAGCCAAAACATTATGACTACCCCATTATCAGCCAAAACATTATGACCCCCCCCCATAATCAGCCAAATCATTATGACCGCCCCATGATCAGCCAAAACATTATGACCACGCCATAATCAGCCAAATCATTATGACCGCCATAATCAGCCAAATCATTATGACCGCCATAATCAGCCAAAACATTATGACCCCCCCATGATCAGCCAAAACATTATGTCCACCCCACGATCAGCCAAAACATTATGATCACCCCATGAAAAAAAAAAAAAAATGTAACAATCATTTTTGAAAAAAAATCATTTTTAAAAAAAAATCATTTTTGAAGAAAAAAATCTTTTGAAAAAAAAAAATCATTTTTGAAAAAAATATAATCTTTTGAAAAAAAATGTTCAGCTCTTTCAGCTAATGATGGGACTTCAACTTTTTTACTACTATTTATACTTTTTAAAATATTAAGCATTTTAACACTTTTTACAGTTACTCCAGCCCTCCAACCACACAATTACTCAAGCCACTCTACCCAGTTACTCCGCCCACTCCAGTTGTAGAGGCAAGAACACTTTTCACAATTTCCCCAGAAATTGTAGCTTTTCTAGTTAAGTGTTCTTGCATAGCAAGACCACTTACTGTTATGTCACATATATATTATTATTATTATAGCCAAATTTACCACCCTAACTCCTCCCACAGTTTTTACACTACATAGACAAGTAATATACCGAAACGAGCGGATTGTTCCTGAATGGTGTGCTATTACTTTGTGGAACGTTTCGCCGAATGGTTCACTAAATATCGTTGTTTTTGCGGCAAACTTAGTCCCATAGGAATGAATGGCGAAATGTTCAAAACTAGAGTGGGAGGTGACAAAAGCTGACAACCCCATGATCATATCACCCTAACTCCTCCCACAGCTTTTAAACTACATAGACAGTAATATACCGAAGGTGCGGATTGTTCCCGATTGGTGTGCTATTACTTTGTGGAACGTTTCGCCGAATTTTTCACGAAATATCGTAGTTTTTGCGGATAATTGGTCCCATATTAATGAATTACGAAATGTTCAATGTCATTTAATTGGTGTGCTATTACCTTGTAAAGCTGAAAAATACCAGTGTGAATCTGGAATCAATGTCATTTAATTGGTGTGCTATTACTTTGTGGAACGTTTCGCCGAATGGTTCACGAAATATCAGAAATATCATCGTTTTTGCGGCGAAATTGGTCCCATAGGAATGAATGGCGAAATGTTCAAAACTAGAGTGGGAGGTGACAAAACCTGACAACCGCATGATCAGCCAAAACATTATGACCACCCCATGATCAGCCAAAACATTATGACTGCCCCATGAAAAAAAATATATATTTTTGAAAAAAAAAATTCATTTAAAAAAAAAAAAAAAAATCATTTTTGAAAGAAAAAAAAATTTTGGAAAAAAAAATTATATATATATTTTTGAAAAAAAATATGTTTTTGAAAAAAAAAAATCATTGATAAAAAAAAATCATTTTTGATAAAAAAAATTATTTTTGGAAAAAAAAAAATTTATGAAAAAAAAAAAAAAAAAACTTTTGAAAAAAATGTTCAGCTCTTTCAGCTAATGGTGGGACTTCAACTTTTTTACTACTATTTATACTTTTTATAATATTAAGCTTTTTAACACCTTTCAGTAACTCCAACCACTCCACCCAGTTACTCCGCCCACTCCAGTTGTAGAGGCAAGAACACTTTTCACAATTTCCCCAGAAATTGTAGCTTTTCTAGTTAAGTGTTCTTGCTTAGCAAGACCACTTACTGTTATCTCACATATATATTATTAAGTGTTCTTGCATAGCAAGACCACTTACTGTTATCTCACATTTTTCGTTTTTTTTACTTATTATTCTTATTCCGTACGTTTTTTGGCTCTGCGTAACTTCTGCATACTTTCAGCTATTAAAACCATTCAACTATTAAAATGTTCGTCTCTTTTAGCTGATGTGTGCTCTTTTTCAACTTTTTTTCTACCATTTATACTTTTTAAAATATTAAGCTTTTTAACACTTTTTTTTAACATTGAAGTCAATGGGAGCATGCTTGAAATCCTTAAATTCTTCTTCCGCTCCCAAAAGTTTCAGCTCCTTCATACTTTCACCTAGAGACACCAAACAAACTTTAAAATGTTCACAAAATATTCAGCTATCTGGCTATAGCTTTTCAGTTTGATATCTTTTACAGTTTTTGAGAAAAGGCTTTTTGTTTAGAGGTCATTTCAGGAAATTTTAGCCATTAATCAGAGTGTACTGTGTTTGTTTTGTTGCCATGGTTACCAAAGCTTCTGTTATACACAGGGGGGGGAGGTGGCTGGAGCATCTCAGCTCTGATTACAGAGCCCGGGGGGAGGGGACAGACACACCATGTACTGATTTATAATAGAGGAATATGATGGGGCAGTTTTGATGAGACAATTCTGATGGGGCAGTTTTGATGGTGGCAATATGATGGGGCTGTTTTGAAAGGGCATTTCTGATGGGGATTCTGATGGGGCAGTTTTGATGGGACAATTCTGATGGGGCAGTTTTGATGGTGGCAATATGATGGGGCAGTTTTGATGGGGCAATTCTGATGGGGCAGTTTTGATGGGAGCCATTTTAGCAATTCAGCATTCCCACACATTTTCCCCAGGAAATGCATTTTCTAGTTATTATTATAGCCAAATTTACCACCCTAACTCCTCCCACAGTTTTTACACTACATAGACAAGTAATATACCGAAACGTGCGGATTGTTCCTGAATGGTGTGCTATTATTTTGTGGAACGTTTCGCCGAATGGTTCACGAAATATCGTCATTTTTGCGGCGAAATTGGTCCCATAGGAATGAATAGGGAAACTAGAGTGGGAGATGACAAAAGCTGAAAAATCAGAACATGATTTCTAAACTGCCGCCACTCCCTCATTTTCAAGCCCACCTACACAAATCTTATATCAAAACGTTCAGCTATCCCTGCTGCCACTAAACATGTCCACGGCTAAGCCATAGTCCTGATAGTTTTCACAATATGACCATTTGTTTGCAACTCACACCGTCCATTGACATTCATTGAAACTACACTCTAGCCCCTTCAAATTTGAAGGGCAATATCTAAACTGCGACCGTGCCTCCATTTTTAATATTTCAGAGACATACTATACAGCAAAATCTAGGTCTGGGCCTTGTGATTCTCACAATATAAAGATCTTCGCTGTAGGATTTATAGTTTTTAAAATACGGCCATTTGAATTACTGCATAGTTAATATAGCGACAGGGACCCCCATATACTATCTAATAAATGTTTTAACCCCTTGATTGCCCCCTAGTTAACCCTTTCACCACTGATCACCGTATAACTGTTACGGGTGACGCTGGTTAGTTGGTTTATTTTTCATAGTGTCAGGGCACCCGCCGTTTATTACCGAATAAAGGTTTAGCCCCTTGATCGCCCGGCGGTGATATGCGTCGCCCCAGGCAGCGTCAGATTACGCCAGTACCGCTAACACCCACGCACGCAGCATACGCCTCCCTTAGTGGTATAGTATCTGAACGCATCAATATCTGATCCGATCAGATCTATACTAGCGTCCCCAGCAGTTTAGGGTTCCCAAAAACGCAGTGTTAGCGGGATCAGCCCAGATACCCGCTAGCACCTGCGTTTTGCCCCTCCGCCCGGCCCAGCCCAGCCCACCCAAGTGCAGTATCGATCGATCACTGTCACTTACAAAACACTAAACGCATAACTGCAGCGTTCGCAGAGTCAGGCCTGATCCCTGCGATCGCTAACAGTTTTTTTGGTAGCGTTTTGGTGAAGCACCAGCGGCCTAGTACACCCCGGTCGTAGTCAAACCAGCACTGCAGTAACACTTGGTGACATGGCGAGTCCCATAAATGCAGTTCAAGCTGGTGAGGTGGCAAGCACAAGTAGTGTCCCGCTGCCACCAAAAAGACAAACACAGGCCCGTCGTGCCCATAATGCCCTTCCTGCTGCATTCGCCAATCCTAATTGGGAACCCACCACTTCTGCAGCGCCCGTACTTCCCCCATTCACATCCCCAACCAAATGCAGTCGGCTGCATGAGAGGCATTTTCTTTATGTCCTCCCGAGTACCCCTACCCAACGAACCCCCCCAAAAAAGATGTTGTGTCTGCAGCAAGCGTGGATATAGGCGTGACACCCGCTATTATTGTCTCTCCTGTCCTGACAATCCTGGTCTTTGCATTGGTGAATGTTTTGAACGCTACCATTCACTAGTTGAGTATTAGCGTAGGGTACAGCATTGCACAGACTAGGCACACTTTCACAGGGTCTCCCAAGATGCCATCGCATTTTGAGAGACCCGAACCTGGAACCGGTTACAGTTATAAAAGTTAGTTACAAAAAAAAGTGTAAAAAAAAAAACAAAAAAAAACACACATACAAAAATATAAAATAAAAAAAAAAAATAGTTGTCGTTTTATTGTTCTCTCTCTCTATTCTCTCTCTATTGTTCTGCTCTTTTTTACTGTATTCTATTCTGCAATGTTTTATTGTTATTATGTTTTATCATGTTTGTTTTTCAGGTCTGCAATTTTTTACACTTTACCGTTTACTGTGCTTTATTGTTAACCATTTTTTTGTCTTCAGGTACGCCATTCACGACTTTGAGTGGTTATACCAGCATGATGCCTGCAGGTTTAGGTATCATCTTGGTATCATTCTTTTCAGCCAGCGGTCGGCTTTCATGTAAAAGCAATCCTAGCAGCTAATTAGCCTCTAGACTGCTTTTACAAGCTGTGGGAGGGAATGCCCCCCCCCCCCCCACCGTCTTCCGTGTTTTTCTCTGGCTCTCCTGTCTCAACAGGGAACCTGAGAATGCAGCCGGTGATTCAGCCAGCTGACCATAGAGCTGATCAGAGACCAGAGTGGCTCTAAACATCTCTATGGCCTAAGAAACCGGAAGCTACGAGCATTTCATGACTTAGATTTCGCCAGATGTAAACAGCGCCATTGGGAAATTGGGAAAGCATTTTATCACACCGATCTTGGTGTGGTCAGATGCTTTGAGGGCAGAGGAGAAATCTAGGGTCTAATAGACCCCAATTTTTTCAAAAAAGAGTACCTGTCACCACCTATTGCTATGATAGGGGATATTTACATTCCCTGAGATAACAATAAAAATGATTTAAAAAAAAAAAAATATGAAAGGAACAGTTTAAAAATAAGATAAAAAAGCAAAAAAATAAAGAAAAAAAAAAAAAGCACCCCTGTCCCCCCTGCTCTCGCGCTAAGGCAAACGCAAGCGTCGGTCTGGCGTCAAAAGTAAACAGCAATTGCACCATGCATGTGAGGTATCACCGCGAAGGTCAGATCGAGGGCAGTAATTTTAGCAGTAGACCTCCTCTGTAAATCTAAAGTGGTAACCTGTAAAGGCTTTTAAAGGCTTTTAAAAATGTATTTAGTTTGTCGCCACTGCACGTTTGTGCGCAATTTTAAAGCATGTCATGTTTGGTATCCATGTACTCGGCCTAAGATCATCTTTTTTATTTCATCAAACATTTGGGCAATATAGTGTGTTTTAGTGCATTAATTTAAAAAAGTGTGTTTTTTCCCCAAAAAATGCGTTTGAAAAATCGCTGCGCAAATACTGTGTGAAAAAAAAAAATGAAACACCCACCATTTTAATCTGTAGGGCATTTGCTTTAAAAAAATATATAATGTGTGGGGGTTCAAAGTAATTTTCTTGCAAAAAAAAATAATTTTTTCATGTAATCAAAAAGTGTCAGAAAGGGCTTTGTATTCAAGTGGTTAGAAGAGTGGGTGATGTGTGACATAAGCTTCTAAATGTTGTGCATAAAATTCCAGGACAGTTCAAAACCCCCCCAAATGATCCCATTTTGGAAAGTAGACACCCCAAGCTATTTGCTGAGAGGCATGTCGAGTCCATGGAATATTTTATATTGTGACACAAGTTGCGGGAAAGAGACAATTTTTTTTTTTTTTTGCACAAAGTTGTCACTAAATGATATATTGTTCAAACATGCCATGGGAATATGTAAAATTACACCCCAAAATACATTCTGTTGCTTCTCCTGAGTATGGGGATACCACATGTGTGGGACTTTTTGGGAGCCTAGCCGTGCACGGGACCCAGAAAACCAAGCACCGCCTTCAGGCTTTCTAAGGGCGTAAATTTTTGATTTCACTCTTCACTGCCTATCACAGTTTCGGAGGCCATGGAATGCCCAGGTGGCAAACCCCCCCCCCACAAATGACCCCATTTTGGAAAGTAGACATCCCAAGCTATTTGCTGAGAGGTATAGTGAGTATTTTGCAGACCTCACTTTTTGTCACAAAGTTTTGAAAATTGAAAAAAGAAAAAAAAAAATTTTTTTTCTTGTCTTTCTTTATTTTCAAAAACAAATGAGAGCTGCAAAATACTCACCATGCCTCTCAGCAAATAGCTTGGGGTGTCTACTTTCCAAAATGGGGTCATTTGGGGGGGGGGGGGTTGTGCCACCTGGGCATTCCATGGCCTCCAAAACTGTGATAGGTAGTGAGGAGTAAAATAAAAAATGTACGCCCTTAGAAATCCTGAAGGCAGTGATTGGTTTTCGGGGCCCCGTACGCGGCTAGGCTCCCAAAAAGTCCCACACATGTGGTATCCCCGTACTCAGGAGAAGCAGCTAAATGTAATTCCACATATGCCCATGGCCTGTGTGAGCAATATATCATTTAGTGACAACTTTTTGTAATTTTTTTTTTTTTTTTTGTCATTATTCAATCACTTGGGACAAAAAAAATTAATATTCAATGGGCTCAACATGCCTCTCAGCAATTTCCTTGGGGTGTCTACTTTCCAAAATGGGGTCATTTGTGGGGGTTTTGTACTGCCCTGCCATTTTAGCACCTCAAGAAACGACATAGGCAGTCATAAATTAAAGGCTGTGTAAATTCCAGAAAATGTACCCTAGTTTGTAGGCGCTATAACTTTTGCGCAAACCAATAAATATACACTTATTGACATAAAAAAAGGGCACTAAATGAGTGTAGACAGGTAGGCCGCACACCCCAAAATTGCAAAAAACTATACGAAAACCCCCTAACGGGGCTTTAAAGCAGCCAGAAAAATACAATATTCATGGTTGAAAAAATTCAATTTTATTAGTACAAAAAATATCCAAATAGCATATTATAAAAATCACTAAGGATAGGTGCTGATTAGTCGAGTCATGACATGATCTGAATATGGCATACCAATATGATAGACAAAGCATACAATTAAACCAAGCACTAGGCAAAATGCATAAGATGACGGCCAAAATTATCTTTGAAATGAATTCTTAAAAACAGTAGCAACACATATTGCTTGTGATACCATACATGTATGAGGGGTAACTGAAGTTGTAACGTTAATCCTGACGCGTTTCGACCCTTCCTGGGTCCTCTTCAGAGGATAGTTGCCCCCTATGAAAAAGGTCAACATGTGTAAGACATAGCATCAAAACCAATGGTACCAGACTTATGTACCTGCACCATCATATTAAAGTTATCTGAATCGCATAGTTACCTATTGTAGAATTTTATGACGTTTTCACATGTAGTTTAGGAATTGTGAGTTGTAATGTTTTTGGGCGATGCAGTTTCTCTTTGGCTCCCCCGTCTCCCCCACGTCAGAGCGGCTCCCGGGAAAGCGGGCGGTGGGCCGAATGTGTCTTGCAAGGGATCACAACTAATAGCCCCCGTATGGGGCGGGGAAGTTGGGGAGAGAGGGGCAACAAACAACCCAAAAGGCACCTAAAGGGGGATATAGAGCAGAAAGATATATTGGTGGGCTCAAGACTTTATAGGCACAATAATGAGGGTAATATATAGTTAAAATGTTATTTTATTTAGAAATTTTTACATAAAAAAAGGGGGAAAGGAAGATATAAAAACCAATCACAGTTTACAAATTATGCACTCCATACACATTTGGTTGGTTGGTGAAAAAAAATACACAAAACTTATGAAACTAACAAGAGACATGCAGCTTATTGATCTATATAGTTACAGTACATTTTGTTGAGGCGGATGTACAAGAGACGCCTGTTTGGCGTCTCTCTCTGTACTATCCTTACCATAAGTCGCTTGCGGCCGGACGGCTGTGCGGCTTTTCACCACCAACTTCTCCACTTACGAGTTAGATGCTATATATCCAGGTAAGCTTACATCCCTACCATCTTCTATTATAGCTCCTTCTATGACTTATTTTCATAATACAATTTCTATCGATTTAACAGACTCAGCAGGATTGGGGCTCAAATTGAATAGCTTCCCAAGGAATAAAAGTCTTTATGCACTTTGATGCAACTTCCATGTCTGCCTCTGATTATTACATATCCTCTTCCATCAAACAATTACCGCTGAAAGTGCTGGGAATTACTACCACTGATTAAGGAGATTGCTGTGGTTTTGTTTTTACCCCCTCTCTCTTCCTAAGCATAGTTATAAATCTATCAGGGTAAGTGCAATCTAACTTTATCAAGTTAATATTCAACACTAATGCCATCTTTAATATACAATATACATCATATACCACCTGCTGAATTCTCTGTCGTATTTACACATAGACATCCACATACATTGTTTATTCATGGCATTTTCTCTTTCTCCCCTCCCCCTTCCCCCCCTGCCCTCCCTGCCCTCCCTCTTTCCTTTCTTTCCCTCTTCTTCTCCCCTATCCCCCCTCTTTTCCTCTTTTTTCCCCCCCTTTTCCTTTCCCTTCCCCCCCCCTTCCCCTTCCTTTCCCTCCCCTTCCTCTTCTCCCCTAGTCCTTCCTTCCACATTTCTTTCCCTTCCCTGTTCCCTTTCCACATCTTTCCTCTTCCCTCTCTTTTCCCCCCTCCTCCTTCCCCTTCCCCCCCCCCTCCTTTCCTTCCCCCCCCTTCCTCCCCTCCCCCCCCCCCTTTTTCACCATCCCCGTCTTTACCCCTATCTCCTTCCTCCCTTCCCACCTCCCCCATTTTTCACTTCAACCCCACCTGATTCTATATCTTACGTTATACTCCACTACTCATCCTATCTCTCTACTATTAATTTGTACCATGTTACACCCGTCCCCACATTGCCTTTGCTCCACCTGACCATTGCAGGACGGATATCCCATTGATGATATTAGAACAGCCTTTCTTTTACCACTCTACTTTATTGTTCAGATATAAGTTCATATATAGACATAAAATGATGTTGTTTCCTTTACAAAATGTATTATCCATTACAGTACCCTAATTCTGTGCTCCTGAAGAAGCGCATGCGGCGCGAAACATGTCGAGCTCATACAGAAATTGATTGCCACCATCACATAACGCTTGGTTCAACAAAATGTACTGTAACTATATAGATCAATAAGCTGCATGTCTCTTGTTGGTTTCATAAGTTTTGTGTATCTTTTTTCACCAACCAACCAAATGTGTATGGAGTGCATAATTTGTAAACTGTGATTGGTTTTTATATCTTCCTTTCCCCCTTTTTTTATGTAAAAATTTCGAAATAAAATAACATTTTAACTATATATTACCCTCATTATTGTGCCTATAAAGTCTTGAGCCCACCAATATATCTTTCTGCTCTTCTAAACTATTGTATATAAGACGTGGCACCTGTAACTTATCCCGTATCCGCATGACCACTATGCGATGATACGATTTTAATCTAATAAATAAAGGGGGATATAGGTTATTACCTGAAGTAGAAAGGGGTAAAAAGTGTTGAATGCTAAAGAGCAAAGAATTACTAGATAGTTCTATACAGATTGGAAAATTTCCCAGCTGTAGAAGTTTATAGGGGTATTGAATGATAGGTACATAGGTGTGCAGAAGGCATAGCTGGATAAGAAGAGAAAAAAGAAGGAAAAGGAAATGGAAAATGGAAAATGTGAGAGAAAGTAAAGAAGCAAACCAAACAAAAAGATGAGAGAAGCAGTGAGAAAGAGGTGAAAGAAAAGAAAAGGGAAGAAAGAAAAAATGCCCAACCCAGTGTAAGTGTGAATAGGAGGAGCAGAAAATAGCAAATGCCCTGCTGCCAATTGATTCCCATGTACCATACGAAATATATGCCAACGGCAGTAGGTAAAAGCACCGGTGAAACCTCCAGTGAATAGACAAGAAGGAACAAAGGGGGAGGGAAGAGGGGGAAGGGAAGGAAGGAGAGAGGAAAAGACCACTGAAGGAGTGGTGAAAAGTGAGTGGGATGAAGTGGTGTGAAAATGGTAAAGAGATGGGGAGAGGGGAAAAGGGGTAAAGGGGGAAGGGTGAGAGGGTGAAGTGTGAGCAAAGTGAGCGGCAGATAGAGGCAGGGAAAAGGAAGGAGGGGGAAGGGGGGAGATGACAATTCAGTGTCGGTGGGGTGAAGGGAAATGTAGGGCGCAAGTAGTGGGGGGGAGGGGGGAGGGGGGGAAAGGGGAGGAGAGGAGGAAAAGGGGGGAAGGAAAAAATGGGTATGGAGGGGGGGGGGGGGGAGTGGGAAAGGAAAACACACAGGGGGGACATGGTGAGTGAGCCAAGTGGGATGATGTGCAGGAAAATGTGCAATGAACTATAAACAAAAGTGAACTAAACTGTGAAAGTGACATGCAGTGGAAGAAAAAAAAAAAAAACACACTGGGGGTGTCGGGACTATTACCTAATTTGGCTGAGCTGCATGGGACATTCTGAGTACTGAAAGAGTTTAATTAATTAAGAATATGAATCAATCTGACAAGGTCAACACTGATTTCAAAAGAACTAAGTCATTAAAAAGGTATCACATTCATTTCGTTAGGGCTTACCAGTGTATGCCGTCAATCTGTGTGACCTGTCTTCAGTTTGAAAAACGTCCAATGAATATCCCCTAGTGGTTGCCCATATTTATAGGGAGTGCCAATTGGCTGACTCCCTACAGGTGTTGATGTGTCCAATATCCCTCCCCTTCCCCATCCATCAGGGGAAAGGAGCAACACAGCGGTGCTCCCCAGTGTGATCCCCCCGGCGTTCCGGAAAGGAATGTATCTCCGGGCGTCCCCATCGCTTCCGCCGCAACTGCGCAGGCGCCGCTACGTCACGCGCACGCGCCCTAGGGCGCGCGCTCTTGAGTGCGGCGTCCGGAAGGGATCCGGGACGCCGCTGGCGACTATGTTTCAATGTGCCTGGATATATTAAGAAACAAAGAATGGTACAAAGTAATCTCAGCCCTCAGCATCAATCAATACAATTCCAGCTTCTACAATATGGTTGACCGGGCATTCCGTAGAGGGGAAATCACCAAGAATATCTATGAATTTATCAGAACTCCACACCCCAGGGTGGCCACCTTTTATAGTTTACCCAAGATACATAAAAATCCGATCAAACCCACAGGTCGCCCCATTGTCTCAGGTAATGGGGCTATATCCGAAAACCTAAGCCGTGTCATAGATGCATATCTGCAACCCCTCGTTCTGGCCTTACCTTCCTTTGTAAAGGATACAATACAATTTTTGCAACTCATCAGCGATCTGAGGTTACCCAAGAATGCGATTTTGGTGACTATAGATGTTGAGGCGCTGTACAGCAGCATTCCCCATCCCAAGGGACTGGCTGCTGTGCAAAGAGCCTTGCAACAAAATTCTTTATATGATTCGGCTTTGGTTAGGTTTATTTTGAATGGTCTGCACTTTATACTGCATCACAATTACTTTTGTTTCGACAACTCCCACTACCTCCAGGTGCGGGTGTGGCTATGGGGACCTGTTGTGCCCCCTCTTACGCCAACCTGTACCTGGGGGAGTGGGAGAGGTCCATCCTCGGCGACGAGGACCTTGTTGAATACACCAGCCATATAACTAAATGGCTGAGGTATATCGACGACGTCTTCGTCGTCTGGGAGGGACCTGAAACCAAGTTATTTGAATTTTTCAATAGAATTAATGTGAACGATCGGAATCTGAAGTTCACTATGACGCATGATTCCCACAGCGTCACCTTCCTGGATGTCTCCGTTTCGATTACGACAGAAGGACATCTCTCCAGCACCTTGTTTCGTAAGACAACTGCTGGGAATACGGTCCTTCATTTCGACAGTTTCCATCCCACTCCATTGAAAAACTCGATTCCGTACGGACAGTATCTGCGCCTCCGGCGCAACTGTTCCAGTGACACCTCATTTATTAAGGAAGCAGAAGGGCTCCAAAATCGACTGTTAGCAAGGGGCTACAGCAGATCCTGTCTTAAAAAAGCTTACAATCAGGCTATTGGACACTCAAGATCTCAGCTACTCTTCAAATCCAAACCCTCCCCAAGCCCGGGATGTAATCCTACCCGGATCACCATGCGCTATTCCCGTCAACATCAGGCTATTAGAAAGATTATAGAACGTCATTGGAGTATCCTTACCGATGACCCTAAGCCAGGGGCGGATCCAGGGGGGGGGCAACGGGGCAATTGCCCCCTCCGAGAAATGCAGGTGAGTGTCACTGTCTGTGAATAAAAGAGCCGCCGGGCGGCTCCGTGAGAGAGAGAGCCGCTGGGCAGCTCCGTGAGTAAAAGAGCCGCTGGGCGGCTCCGTGAGTAAAAGAGCCGCCGGGCGGCTCCGTGAGAGAGAGAGCCGCTGG
This sequence comes from Aquarana catesbeiana, assembly GCF_042186555.1. Taxonomy (NCBI): domain Eukaryota; kingdom Metazoa; phylum Chordata; class Amphibia; order Anura; family Ranidae; genus Aquarana; species Aquarana catesbeiana. The sequence continues at coordinate 173,577,173 of NC_133335.1, read as the reverse complement.
GCGGCTCTGTGAGTAAAAGAGCCGCCGGGCGGCTCCGTGAGAGAGAGAGCCGCTGGGCGGCTCTGTGAGTAAAAGAGCCGCTGGGCGGCTCTGTGAGTAAAAGAGCCGCCGGGCGGCTCCGTGAGAGAGAGAGCCGCTGGGCGGCTCTGTGAGTAAAAGAGCCGCCGGGCGGCTCCATAGGTGACAGAGCACCGCTGACATGTGTGGCCAATCAGGGAGCAGGCGGGCGGGGGAGCAGAGAGATGACATCATCTCTCACCGCCCGCCCTGCATCCCTGCAGTTCCCCCCCACCATGCAGGCAGCTGCGGCAGCAGAGAGATTACATCATCTCTCTGCTGCCTGTCTCTGGGACACAAGAGACCACCTTAACAGGTGGCAAGTGACAATCTGCATCTGGTGACAGGCGACATGGCAAGTGACAATCTGCAACATGTGGCAGGCGACGTGGCAAGTGACATGCAAGTGACAATTCGCAACGTGGCAGGCGACGTGGCAAGTGACAATCTGCATCTGGTGACAGGCGACGTGGCAAGTGACAATCTGCATCTGGTGACAGGCGACGTGGCAAGTGACAATCCGCAACATGTGGCAGGCGACAATCTGCATCTGGTGACAGGCGACGTGGCAAGTGACAATCCGCAACATGTGGCAGGCGACGTGGCAAGTGACAATCTGCATCTGGTGACAGGTGACGTGGCAAGTGACAATCCGCAACATGTGGCAGGCGACGTGGCAAGTGACATGGCAAGTGACAATCCGCAACGTGGCAAGTGACAATCTGCATCTGGTGACAGGCGACGTGGCAAGTGACAATCCGCAACATGTGGCAGGCGACGTGGCAAGTGACAATATGCATCTGGTGACAGGTGACGTGGCAAGTGACACACTCGGGGCTCCCACTGATTCTGCATTATGGTGAGTTAAACTATTTAATTTTTTATAACAATGTAATAATAGTAATAATGCGCTTCAATCATCCTGACACCATAACAACCATGGTGCCGTGATGATTGAAGCGCCAACACCAGCCATTTCCCCGATAGATGTACCCCAAAAAAATATATTTTCTGGCAGTGCCCCTCCCGAGACTAGACTCTGGATCCGCCCCTGCCCTAAGCTACGTGAATTTGTTCAAGATAGACCTATTATAACGTACAAAAGAGCCATGTCACTGCGGGACCAGCTTGTCCGCAGTGAATATACCAACGATAACAATAGATTTAAACACTGTTCCACAGTGGGCTCTTTCCCCTGTGGACATTGTTCGTATTGCCCACTCATCAAACAGGATAAAATCTTTGTCTTGCCGAACGGCAATATATTTACACCTAAACAGTTTGTAAATTGCCGCACTCGCGGTATCGTATATTTGATGGAATGTGAATGTGGTGCATACTATGTGGGGAAAACCAGGCAGGAATTCTGGAAACGCATCTCCCAACATGTTTACAGTATGGAGGTGGGGAACCCATACCTCCCCATTGGGAGGCATATAATTTTCACACACAATTACAAAGTTCCCAAAGTTACCTTCGTGGCTTTGTACAGAATAAACATTCCTAATAGAGGTGGCGACTGGAATAAGTCTCTGCTGCAAAAAGAGCAGAGATGGATATTCCAGCTACAAGCCACCTCTCCACCAGGTTTAAATGAATCAATCTCATTTGCCCCTTTTTTGCAGGGATTTTCCCCTAAACCCCCCCTTTTTTTTTTTTCCTCATTATTATTATTATTTTTCAATATGGCGTTTCCGGATTTGTAGATATCACTGCCTGGTTTTCCCCACATATAATCATTAAAGTTATCATGATTACTCCTACTTTCCAGTATGCTCAGATGTACGAGATGCATATGAATGTGCATACCTGCGATCTATATAATGGATCATATGCTTTGTATCGTTTTATCCTTTGTTAAACTTAGCCTTTAATAGTTCGGAGTTTCTGATTGTTTTATAGGGATGAGCCGAACACCCCCCGGTTCGGTTCGCACCAGAACCCGCGAACGGACCGAAAGTTCGCACGAACGTTAGAACCCCATTGACGTCTATGGGACTCGAACGTTCGAAATCAAAAGTGCTCATTTTAAAGGCTAATTTGCATGGTATTGTCCTAAAAAGGGTTTGGGGACCCGGGTCCTACCCCAGGGGACATGTATCAATGCAAAAAAAACTTTTAAAAACGGCCGTTTTTTCGGGAGCAGTGATTTTAATGATGCTTAAAGTAAAAAAAAAAAAAGTGAAATATTCCTTTAAATATCGTACCTGGGGGGTGTCTATAGTATGCCTGTAAAGTGACGCGTGTTTCCCATGTTTAGAACAGTCCCTGCACCAAATGTCATTTTTAAAGGAAAAAATCTCATTTAAAACTGCTTGCGGGTTTAATGTCATGTCGGGTCATGGCAATATGGATGAAAATCAGTGAGACAAACGGCATGGGTACCCCCCAGTCCATTACCAGTCCCTTTGGGTCTTGTATGGATATTAAGGGGAACCCCGCACCCAAATTAAAATAAGGAAAGGTGTGGGGCCACCAGGCCCTATATACTCTGAACAGCAGTATACAGGCGGTGCAAACAAGACAGGGACTGTAGGTTTGTTGTTAAGTAGAATCTGTTTGTAATTTTGAACATTTTTAACGTGTTTAGCTCCAGCCAAAAAATCTTTTCTAAGCTTTTTGGAAAACATAGGGAAGGGTTATCACCCCTGTGACATTTGTTTTGCTGTCTTTCCTCCTCTTCAGAAGATTTCACCTCACTTTTTTGTCCCAATGAAAAATGTTTTTTGAAAATTTGGGTTTTTTTGTGGAACAAGGATTGGAAAGCATCAGTGGAAAGGAGAACTTGTTTTCCCATATTAACTCTTACAGGAGAGAATTTCCCTTCCTAGGGGTAGATTTCATCTCACTTCCTGTTGTCTCCTTCCGTTTGCAAGTAGGAGTCGTTTGTAAGTTAGATGTTTGAAAGTAGGGTCCTGCCCTATATACTCAGCAGAAATTTGGGCCTTAGGTGTTGCTGTGGCCACAACACTGTAAGCCCTCACAGGGCCCTGCTGTGAAATATTAGATCAAGAATTGTAATTACATGCCCCTGTTGAACAGGAGCTGAAAAATTAGGCCTTAGGCACTGGTGCTGGTGCCACAACACTGCAACCCCTCACAGACACTCTAGTTGGAACGCAGGAACGAGCCCTGCTGCAAATTATTGCTTCAAAAATTGTAATTACACGCCCCTGTTAGACAGGGGCAGAAAAATTGGGCCTTAGGCACTGGTGCCACAACACTGCAACCCCTCACAGACACTCTAGTTGGAACGCAGGAACGAGCCCTGCTGCAAAGTATTGCATCAAAAATTGTAATTACACGCCCCTGTTAGACAGGGGCAGAAAAATTGGGCCTTAGGCACTGGTGCTGGTGCCACAACACTGCAACCCCTCACAGACACTCTAGTTGGAACGCAGGAACGAGCCCTGCTGCAAAGTATTACATCAAAAATTGTAATTACACGCCCCTGTTAAACAGGGGCTGAAAAATTGTGCCTTAGGCACTGGTGGTGGCGCCCAGAACCAAAAATGTTCTTACAAGCTATCAGCGTGATGATTGAGGAGGAAGAGGATAATTACTCAGGGATAGTCACTCAGCATCAGCATAGGCAGTCTTTGAAGGGATCTGAGATTTCAAAAAAAATTATTCGGTTACATCAGCATCAGGTGCTTGGTAGCTGGTGGTGATCCAAGACTCATTCATTTTTATGAAGGTCAGCCGATCGACCGAGTCGGTGGACAGACGCACCCTGTGATCGGTTACCACGCCTCCAGCAGCACTGAATGTGCGTTCCGAAAGAACGCTGGATGCAGGACAGGCCAGTAGCTCAATTGCATACTGTGCAAGCTCTGGCCAGTGATCCATCCTCAAGACCCAGTAACCCAGAGGATTTTCGGTGGGAAAGGTGTCCAAGTCTGATCTTGCCCCTAGGTATTCCTGCACCATGTAAAACAGACGCTGGCGATGGTTGCTGGAACCGATCATACCTTGGGGCTGCGGACCAAAAAATTGTCTGAACGCATCGGTCAGACGGCCACCTTCTCCACCGCTCCTTCTTTGACTGACCGAAGCCTCAGCAACACGTTGTCCAGAAACAGGAGTTTGTAACCTCCCAGTCTCTGGGAACGCGTTGCACAGACCTTTCTGCAAGGCCTCCCGAAGATGTTTCATCCTCTGCTCCCTCTGCGATGGCAAGATAAGGTCCGCAACCTTACCCTTGTAACGTGGATCAAGGAGGGTTGCCAGCCAGTATTGGTCCTTCTCCTTGATACCACGAATACGAGGATCCTTACGCAGGCTTTGCAGGATCAGGGAGGCCATGCAGCGTAGGTTTGCTGAGGCATTCGGTCCGGAGTCCTCTGGGTCACTAAGAACGACATGGTCCGCAGCCACCTCCTCCCAGCCACGTACAAGTCCATGTGTTTCTTGGGACTGATCCCTTAAAGACTGCTGCTGATGCTGAGTGCCAGGCTCCACCTCCATACTGACACAATCTTCCTCCTCCTCCTCTTCCTCCTCGTCCTCTTCCTGTGTGATCGGCGGGCACGCAGGAACACTGTCTGGATAAAGGGGGCCTTGAGAGCTAAGGAAGTCCTCCTCTTCCTGCCTCTGTTCTGCCTCAAGTGCCCTGTCCATTATTCCACGCAGCGTGTGCTCCAACAGGTGGACAAGGGGGACAGTGTCACTGATGCATGCACTGTCACTGCTCACCATCCTCGTGGCCTCCTCGAATGGTGACAGGACAGTGCATGCATCCCTGATCATGGCCCACTGGCGTGGGGAAAAAAAACCAAGCTCCCCTGACCCTGTCCTGGTGCCATAGTCGCACAGGTACTCATTTATGGCCCTCTGCTGCGTGTGCAGCCGCTGCAGCATGGCCAACGTTGAGTTCCACCTGGTGGGCATGTCACAGATTAGGCGGTTCTTGGGCAGGTTAAACTCCTTTTGGAGGTCCGTCAGCCGAGCACTGGCATTATATGACCGGCGGAAATGCACACAGACTTTCCTGGCCTGCCTCAGGACATCCTGTAAGCCCGGGTACCTGCCCAAGAACCGCTGCACCACCAAGTTAAGGACGTGAGCCAAACAGGGCACATGGGTCATTTGTCCCTGTCGGAGGGCAGAGAGGAGGTTGGTGCCATTGTCGCAAACCACCATTCCTGCCTTAAGTTGGCGTGGCGTCAACCACCTCTGAACCTGCCCCTGCAGAGCTGACAGAACCTCTGCCCCAGTGTGGCTCCTGTCCCCCAAGCACACCAGCTCAAGCACCGCATGGCATCTTTTGGCCTGCGTACTTGCGTAGCCCCTTGAACGCCTACGGAGCACCGCTGGTTCCGAGGAAGAGGCCATGGAGGAAGAAGAAGAGGAGGGGGTGGAGGAGAGAGGTGTGTCACAATCAGCATTTTGGAGGCGTGGTGGCGGAACAACCTCCAACACTACTGCACCTTGTCCTGCATCCTTCCCAGCTGCCAGCAGAGTCACCCAATGCGCCGTGAAACTTAGGTAACGTCCCTGTCCATGCCTGCTGGACCATGAGTCAGCGGTAATATGCACCTTACCGCTGACCGCCCTGTCCAGCGAGGCATGGACATTGCCTTCCACATGCCGGTAGAGAGCCGGAATCGCCTTCCGTGAGAAAAAGTGGCGTTTGGGTACCTGCCACTGAGGAACCGCACATTCCACAAACTCACGGAAGGGGGCAGAGTCTACCAACTGAAAAGGCAGCAGTTGAAGTGCTAGCAATTTTGCCAAGCTAGCATTCAACCGCTGGGCATGTGGATGGCTGGGAGCAAACTTCTTTCGGCGGTGCAGCAGCTGGGGCAGGGAAATTTGCCTGGTACAATCTGACGTCGGTGTACCAAAAGCAGATTGCCCACAAGTACTTGGCTGTGACACACCTAATTCTACACCTTCATTCCTCTCACTGCAGGTCTCAGAGAGGACTGAAGGTCTAGTGGGGTTGGAAATCTCAGCTGATGAGGAGCAAGGAGAGATCCTCTTTGTTCTTTGGTGTGGGTCTTTTAGATACGCTTGCCAACGAACTGCATGGCAGGTCAACATATGTCTGGTCAAGCATGTGGTACCCAAGCGGGAGATGTTTTGGCCACGCGAGATACGCTTGAGACATATGTTGCAAATAGCAGCGGTGCGATCTGATGCACTCGTCTCAAAAAAGGCCCACACCAAAGAACTTTTTGAATAACGCGCAGAGACTGCAGCGCCCTGCACATGTGGAGCTTTGGGGTGTGATGCAGTCAATGTGCTGCCCTTAGGCTGGCCCCTGGAGGGCATCCTGCCTCGTTGGTGATGTGCTGCCGCCTCCTCCTCCTCCTCCTCCTCCTCCTCCTCCTCTCTCCTATCAGGCACCCACGTTGAGTCAGTGGCCTCATCATCCCCTCCCTCCTCATCACTGGAGCAAACCTGGCAGTATGCTGCAGCAGGGGGAGCATGACTGCCAGATTGCTGTCCTTCTTGGGCACCCCCTCTGTCCGCGCTCATGTTACTGCCTTCATCGAGCTCAGTATCGTCATCAGAGCCTTCCAAACGCTGGGCATCCTCCTGGAGCATGTACCCAACACTGTGGTCAAACAGTTCGAGGGAATCCTCATGAGGACATGGTGGAGCTAGGGAAGGAGTCACTGATGACATTGAGCTGAGGGAAGAGGCCGCTGCTTTGCCAGACAAAGCACCCTGGGCATGGGTGAGAGAGGATGAGGAGGATGAGGACGGCTTGGTCATCCACTCGACCAAGTCTTCCGCATGTTGCGGCTCAACATGGCCAGCTGCCGAAAAAAAGGCCAAGCGTGTCCCATGGCCACGTGCTGATGAGGATGCACCGTCTCCACGACCAGCACTAGACACAGAGCCTGCTTGCCCTCTCTTATTGGCTTGTGACTGTCTGCCTCTCCTTCTTGGCCTTCCAGACATACTAATGGCCTGTAGCTGCACTAAGCTGGGATAGAACACCTGTAATTTTCTTCAAGTAGCTTTATATACTGTAACCAGACAAGCCTGCCTGTCAGTAGGAAGATAACAGGAACGGATCTAGCTGAACACTGTGAGCAGGACGCACTGTACTAAATGTAAATAGTCTAGCTGCCTGACCGTGGTACTAATAGGATCAAATAGAACACCTGTAATTTTCTTCAGGTAGCTTTATATACTGTAACCAGACAAGCCTGCCTGTCAGTAGGAAGATAACAGGAACGGATCTAGCTGTACACTGTGAGCAGGACGCACTGTACTAAATGTAAATAGTCTAGCTGCCTGACCGTGGTACTAATAGGATCAAATAGAACACCTGTAATTTTCTTCAGGTAGCTTTATATACTGTAACCAGACAAGCCTGCCGGTCAGTAGGAATTTAACAGGAACGGATCTAGCTGAACACTGTGAGCAGGACGCACTGCACTAAATGTAAATAGCAGGAACGGCTCTAGCTGAACACTGTGCGCAGGACGCACTGCACTAAATGTAAATAGCAGGAACGGATCTAGCTGAACACTGTGAGCAGGACGCACTGCACTAAATGTAAATTGCAGGAACGGATCTAGCTGAACACTGTGAGCAGGACGCACTGCACTAAATGTAAATAGCAGGAACGGATCTAGCTGAACACTGTGAGCAGGACGCACTGCATTAAATGTAAATAGTCTAGATAGAAGATAACAGGAACGGATCTAGCTAAACTGAATACAGTGTATATATATATATATGCAACACCTGGGATGCATATATATACACAATACACTGTAAGTGCAGCTAACTGACTGACTGTTCTGCCTAATCTATCTAACTCAAATCAAATGACACTGTCTCTCTCTCTCTCTATCTCTCAGCACACCGGAACACACACTACACAGGGCCGCCGTGCAGGCGGCCTTATATAGTGTGGGGTGTGTACTAAATCCCCTGAGCCATAATTGGCCAAAGCCACCCTGGCTTTGGCCAATTACAGCTCTCTCTACTGACAGCGCTGTGATTGGCCAAGCATGCGGGTCATAGTGCATGCTTGGCCAATCATCAGCCAGCAATGCACTGCGATGCCGCAGTGAATTATGGGCCGTGACGCGCCACACGAATTTAGCGCGAACGGCCCATAACGTTCGCAATTCGGCGAACGATCGAACAGCCGATGTTCGAGTCGAACATGGGTTCGACTCGAACACGAAGCTCATCCCTATTGTTTTAGTATTCAAGATTCATGCAATTTTGCTTTTTTCTGTTTTTGTCTATATACTCTATATATATTCTATAGTGTCTTCCTGGCAGGGTGAGATAGGAGACGCTGGGGCCCGCGTCTCCCAACATGCCCACTAGGTGGCTTCACCTGAGTGGGATGTTTCTCTCCCTGCCAGCGGCGTCCCGGATCCCTTCCGGACGCCGCACTCACGAGCGCGCGCCCTAGGGCGCGTGCGCGTGACGTAGCGGCGCCTGCGCAGTTGCGGCGGAAGCGACGGGGACGCCCGGAGATACATTCCTTTCCGGAACGCCGGGGGGATCACACTGGGGAGCACCGCTGTGTTGCTCCTTTCCCCTGACGGATGGGGAAGGGGAGGGATATTGGACACATCAACAACTGTAGGGAGTCAGCCAATTGGCACTCCCTATAAATATGGGCAACCACTAGGGGATATTCATTGGATGTTTTTCAAACTGAAGACAGGTCACACAGATTGACGGCATACACTGGTAAGCCCTAACGAAATGAATGTGATACCTTTTTAATGACTTAGTTCTTTTGAAATCAGTGTTGACCTTGTCAGATTGATTCATATTCTTAATTAATGAAACTCTTTCAGTACTCAGAATGTCCCATGCAGCTCAGCCAAATTAGGTAATAGTCCCGACACCCCCAGTGTGTTTTTTTTTTTTTTTTTTTTTCTTCCACTGCATGTCACTTTAAAAGTTTAGTTCACTTTTGTTTATAGTTCATTGCACATTTTCCTGCACATCAGTGTTGCCAACCTACCAGATTGAAAATTACTGACACGACACCCAAAACTTACTGGCACTGTCAAGTTTTTACTGGCGTATCTAAAAGTTACAAAAACTAATTTTTAAGTGCAAATTTCAATATTTAGGCTACAAACAAGTACAATATGCAATTAGCAAAGTGATTTAAGATAGATATTAAGGCAAAAACATATTTCTTATTTTATTTTCGATATAGTAAATAAGTAGCTCAGGAACAGGAATCGAGAGGGCAAGAAATTAGAATGGGCGGCACACACACACATATAATTGACTCTTGCAGTGACACTGACAACAGTGTGCAGCAGCACAGATGATGATGGCACCTCACCAATATGACACGTCCCCTCCTGGCATGGAGAGTCACAGTGACCCTCTCTCTCCATGCCAGGTGGTCCCTTCAGTCCACTCCCTGGTTGCCGTCCTCCTGTTCCGCAGACCTGCACATGAGGCTCCGGCTGCTCTGTGCCTTTGCATCATGACTTCACATGACACACTGGCGGCACAGGCCAAACACACTGTAGCAAGCACTCGGATGGTTTCAGCCAAGCGTCACAGCCATATTTTTTTTACTGGCAACCTTTTTCTTTCACTGGCATTTACTGGCAGGAGAAAAGTGCCCATTTTTTACTGGCTGCCAGTAAAAATACTGGCGGTTGGCAACACTGCTGCACATCATCCCACTTGGCTCACTCACCATGTCCCCCCCTGTGTGTTTTCCTTCCCCCCTTGCCCCCCTCCATACCCATTTTTTCCTTCCCACCCTTTTCCTCCTCTCCTCCCCTTTCCCCCCCTCCCCCCCACTACTTACGCCCTACATTTCCCTTCACCCCACCGACACTGAATTGTCATCTCCCCCCCTCCTTCCTTTTCCCTGCCTCTATCTGCCGCTCACTTTGCTCACACTTCACCCTCTCACCCTTCCCCCTTTACCCCTTTTCCCCTCTCCCCATCTCTTTACCATTTTCACACACTTCATCCCACTCACTTTTCACCACTCCTTCAGTGGTCTTTTCCTCTCTCCTTCCTTCCCTTCCCCCTCTTCCCTCCCCCTTCGTTCCTTCTTGTCTATTCACTGGAGGTTTCACCGGTGCTTTTACCTACTGCCGTTGGCATATATTTCGTATGGTACATGGGAATCAATTGGCAGCAGGGCATTTGCTATTTTCTGCTCCTCCTATTCACACTTACACTGGGTTGGGCATTTTTTCTTTCTTCCCTTTTCTTTTCTTTCACCTCTTTCTCACTGCTTCTCTCATCTTTTTGTTTGGTTTGCTTCTTTACTTTCTCTCACATTTTCCATTTCCTTTTCCTTCTTTTTTCTCTTCTTATCCAGCTATGCCTTCTGCACACCTATGTACCTATCATTCAATACCCCTATAAACTTCTACAGCTGGGAAATTTTCCAATCTGTATAGAACTATCTAGTAATTCTTTGCTCTTTAGCATTCAACACTTTTTACCCCTTTCTACTTCAGGTAATAACCTATATCCCCCTTTAGGTGCCTTTTGGGTTGTTTGTTGCCCCTCTCTCCCCAACTTCCCCGCCCCATACGGGGGCTATTAGTTGTGATCCCGTGCAAGACACATTCGGCCCACCGCCCGCTTTCCCGGGAGCCGCTCTGACGTGGGGGAGACGGGGGAGCCAAAGAGAAACTGCATCACCCAAAAACATTACAACTCACAATTCCTAAACTACATGTGAAAACGTCATAAAATTCTACAATAGGTAACTATGCGATTCAGATAACTTTAATATGATGGTGCAGGTACATAAGTCTGGTACCATTGGTTTTGATGCTATGTCTTACACATGTTGACCTTTTTCATAGGGGGCAACTATCCTCTGAAGAGGACCCGGGAAGGGTCGAAACGCGTCAGGTTTAACGTTACAACTTCAGTTACCCCTCATACATGTATGGTATCACAAGCAATATGTGTTGCTACTGTTTAAGAATTCATTTCAAAGATAATTTTGGCCGTCATCTTATGCATTTTGCCTAGTGCTTGGTTTAATTGTATGCTTTGTCTATCATATTGGTATGCCATATTCAGATCATGTCATGACTCGACTAATCAGCACCTATCCTTAGTGATTTTTATAATATGCTATTTGGATATTTTTTGTACTAATAAAATTGAATTTTTTCAACCATGAATATTGTATTTTTCTGGCTGCTTTAAAGCCCCGTTAGGGGGTTTTCGTATAGTTTTATACACTTGACATTTTTTTTACCAAAGACATGTGGCCGAATACATTTTGGCCTAAATGTATGACTAAAATTGAGTTTATTGGATATTTTTTAGAACAAAAAGTAGAAAATATCAATTTTTTTCAAAATTTTCGGTCTTTTTCCGTGTATAGCGCAAAAAATAAAAACGGCAGAGGTGATCAAATACCATCAAAAGAAAGCTCTATTTGTGGGAAGAAAAGGACGCAAATTTCGTTTGGGTACAGCATTGCATGACCGCGCAATTAGCAGTTAGAGCGACGCAGTGCCAAATTGTAAAAAGTGCTCTGGTCAGGAAGGGGGTAAATCCTTCCGGGGCTGAAGTGGTTAAGCTTTTTAACACTTTTCACAGTTACTCAAAACACACCATCCAGTTACTCCGCCCACTCCAGTTGTAGAGGCAAGAACACTTTTCACAATTTCCCCAGAAATTGTACCTTTTCTAGTTATTATGTGTTCTTGCATAGCAAGACCACTTACTGTTATCTCACATATATATTATTAAGTGTTCCTGCATAGCAAGACCACTTACTGTTATCTCACATATATATTATTCTTATTATTCTTATTAAGTGTTCTTGCATAGCAAGACCACTTACTGTTATCTCACATATTAAAAATAAGATAAAAAAGCAAAAAAATAATAAAGTAAAGAAAAAAAAAAGCACCCCTGTCCCCCCCTGCTCTCACGCAAAGGCGAACGCAAGCGTCGGTCTGGCATCAAATGTAAACAGCAATTGCACCATGCATGTGAGGTATCACCGCGAAGGTCAGATCGAGGGCAGTAATTTTATATTATTCTTATTAAGTGTTCTTGCATAGCAAGACCACTTACTGTTGTCTCACATATATATTATTATTATTAAGTGTTCTTGCATAGCAAGACCACTTATTGTTATCTCACATATATATTATTAAGTGTTCTTGCATAGCAAGACCACTTATTGTTATCTCACATATATATTATTAAGTGTTCTTGCATAGCAAGACCACTTACTGTTATCTCACATATATATTATTCTTATTATTATAGCCAAATTTACCACCCTAACTCCTCCCACAGTTTTTACACTACATAGACAAGTAATATACCGAAACGTGCGGATTGTTCCCGAATGGTGTGCTATTACTTTGTGGAACGTTTCGCCGAATGGTTCACGAAATATCGTCGTTTTTGCGGCGAAATTGGTCCCATAGGAATGAATGGGGAAACTAGAGTGGGAGATGACAAAAGCTGGAAAATCAGAACATGATTTCTAAACTGCCGCCACTCCCTCATTTTCAAGCCCACCTACACAAATCTTATATCAAAACGTTCAGCTATCCCTGCTGCCACTAAACATGTCCACGGCTAAGCCATAGTCCTGATAGTTTTCACAATATGACCATTTGTTTGCAACTCACGCCGTCCATTGACATTCATTGAAACTACACTCTAGCCCCCTCCAAATTTGAAGGGCAATTTCTAAACTACGACCGTGCCTTCATTTTTAATATTTCAGAGACATACTATACATCAAAATCTAGGTCTGGGTCTTGTGATTCTCACAATATAAAGATCTTCGCTGTAGGGTGTATAGTTTTTAAAATACGGCCATTTGTTTAGAGGTCATTTCAGGAAATTTTAGCCATTAATCAGAGTGTACTGTTAGTGTTTGTTTTGTTGCCATGGTTACCAAAGCTTCTGTTATACACAGGGGGGAAGGTGGCTGGAGCATCTCAGCTGATTACAGAGCCCGGGGGAGGGGACAGACACACCATGTACTGATTTATAATAGAGGAATATGATGGGGCAGTTTTGATGGGGTAATTCTGATGGGGCAGTTTTGATGAAGCAGTATTTGGGAAGCATAAACAGGGCATGAGCGTTGCTAGGAAACAGTGGTTGTAAACACAAGATGCTGAGACACTCCAAATGCATGTGACTTCATCTGCTAGACTTGATAATGCTTGTAGACTCCTCCCACAGTTTTCACACTACAGAGACAAATAATATACCGAAACGAGCGGATTGTTCCCGATTGGTGTGTTATTACTTTGTGGAATGTTTTGCCGAATGGTCCACGAAATGACGTTTTTGCGGCGAAATTGGTCCCATAGGAATGAATGGCGAAATGTTCAAAACTAGAGTGGGAAGTGACAAAAGCTGACAACCCCATGATCAGCCAAAACATTATGACCGCCCCATGTAAAAAAAAAAATATTTTTGAAAAAAAAAAAAAAAATTTTTGAAAAAAGTAAAAAAATAATTTTTGAAAAAAAAAATATTTTTGAAAAAAAAAAATTATTTTTGAAAAAAAAATTACTTTAAAAAAAAAATAATTTCGAAAAAAAAATTACCTTTGAAAAAAAAAATTACTTTTGAAAAAAATGTTCAGCTCTTTCAGCGAATGATGGAACTTTTTTACTACTATTTAAAATATTAAGCTTTTTAACACTTTTCACAGTTAGTCAAGCCACTCCACCCCACCCAGTTACTCCGCCCACTCCAGTTGTAGAGGCAAGAACA